>NC_068285.1:48352308-48539757 GCF_025860055.1 Xyrauchen texanus | reverse complement strand
AGAAAGTGTTTCATCCAATTATGGATCGTGCTGCATTGACTGACACTCCAAGGAGCCAATGGTAGCAGCGCACTGAGACTGCGCGGGCCACACTGCTGCTGTCAAAAAAACATTGGGAGAGAGCGAGCGAGTCAGACGAAGCAGATACTCCTCATTAAAAAGTAGATATTGAGGAAAAGAAACTTGAATGCAATCAAAAGATTACATTTGAGTGAAAGTGATAACTTTGAAGAGCTGGCCTTGAAGTCGAGAATAAAAACCGATGTAGATACACGGAGCGCAAAAAGCACCGCAAATTATCTTCTTGCAAAATAAGATGTGAAATTGTTGCCTTGGTGAGTTGTTTTTTTTGTTTATTGACTTGACATTTTACAAGAAACTGTTGCAGATGCAGCGGCAAATCAGTAGTGTGACATTAGAGTTCATATAGGCCGCTTGTGCATAGTGTGTGAGCTAGTGTTAATTTGCACGTTGGGCTAAAGCTAATCACATGTGAAGATGCAAACGAGTCGATGAAAAGTGACAATGTTGTGTGTAAGTGTCCAGATATTGAGTTAATACGTTGTTTGAAGTGTATACATGATATTTGTTGATGAAAGTGTTTGAATGGAAGATTAATTATTGTTCTGCCTTGTGTTTTTGCAAGGCTGTTTTTTTTGTTGTTGTATGTGTGTTTCTTCCGAGAAATTGTGATCAACATCCTGGATACGTGCAACGCATATGAGCGTATGTAAAAGGCGAGCCACCCACGGAGACCATTTGATTGAACTTTGATCTTGAACTCATCGAAACTGGTATGAGAAACCTTTTCGTTTTGGACAAATTGGACCGAGACTTTGTTTTTGCATATTTTTCCTCGAGCTTTGAGCGGAGAGACATCGATTCTGAACTGAGCGATTCTAAAGAGTCAAAAACTCTTTTGATCCGAGTCATTTGACTCTGAACTGACACTAACTGAATCAATTCAGTGGATTTTGAACATTTGATTCATTTGGCTGAAAAGACTGTTAGATTTTGAATTGAAAGAGTGATTTGAGTTATTAAGTTGCAATATGTTGTTTTGAGAACATTGTTTATTGTTTCTAAAAATGTTATTGGGTCATAACCAAACTGAGTCTGAGTTTTCCAAGTTTCATTTTATTATTTCATTTTCATACAAAGTATATGACAACTGTTGTCAGTTGATTTGTTTGAGTTGATGAGTCCAACTTCCTGGAATTTCAAAAAAGAGATTTGATTGTAAGCATTATCATACATTGTATGTTGTCAAATTACAGTATTGAGATTTACATGCTCCAGACAAATTGCAATTAAGAATTTCTTCAACTAATTCAAGATTCCAACCAGTAAAAAAAGCTCTTGGTTTTCACCTACCTGCTGTGTTGTTTCCTCTCTCCAGTAGCCGCTCCTTATCTTCTGATCAGTTGGCCCATATCGAATTATATTGAACCTTATACAAGTGTGACACACAAGACCTGGCACGTGTGCCTCGTTACATATTCTTGCATACTTTTTGGTTGATATGTGCCCTCGATGCGCACTTTTGCAGAGCCCACACTGATGCAAGCTCTACAGCACACATCTTCTGCTCGACGGTCAAAGCGAGGTTACGTTATTGCCCATCGTGCACAGCGACCCTAAAGGCACGGGGGTGGCGGTGCCACCGGCTTGGGCCCGCCATCGCTGCTTGCAGCTATATTTATTATTATTATTATATTTTTTTTTACGACTATTGGGGCACTTTTGGGGCTCTTAACGTGCTCAAAAACTCTTGAAACTTTGCACACTGGTCAGAACCCGCGGCCATTAGGGCCGGGCTGAAGCTGGTACCCGGGCGTGGCAGGGGGGCTCGACAGCGCCCCCTGAAACAGGGTCCGAAAACTTGGTCCATAAATCAAACAAGCTTGCATGTAATAATATGAAACTGGGTACACATATAGATCTCATCGTTTCATATATCCTTCATACTTTTACTTTTTACCTCAGCCCAACAGGAAATCGTCTATTTAGGGTTCTTTGGAAAACACATGCAATGGAATGTGAAATACTCCTCCTAGAGAATTCCACCAATTGCCACGAAACTCGGTCAGCATGAAGTCAAGACATTGAGGATGAAAAATTGCCGGCGGATTTTTGATATCTCGAACGGTTTGGCCGTGGCAAGGAAACGAAATTATGGCGCGAAAAGTGAAACAGGAAATGTGTTATAACTTCTGCATACATTAATTGATCTCGATGAAACCGCAGCAGTGTGATCGCCGGAAGAGACCGATCGCATGGATGTGACTATTGTGAGTCAAAGTTATAGCGCCACCAACTGGCAGAAGGAAGTGTGTCACTTTCAAAATGCTTTGAAATCACACTCTTATTTTTACCCGATTTACTTAAAACTTTATGTGTATAATGTAAACACACGGCAGATGTAGACGTGTGAAAGGATTATTGATATCTTAAATACTGTGGTCGTGGCAGCGCTTCAAAGTTGAATATTCTTTTTTGATGCGTGGTGCAGGGGCTCAGTAGCGCCACCTGTTGACAAAAGTGGGGTATTGGTTTTATACTTCGACCTAGAGTCACAAAACTCAGGAATTATATTGTTCTCATCGAGCCGGACAACTTTCTAATTTACAGTCATTAGCTCAGACCAACAGAAAGTCAGATATTTTGGTTTGAATGTGGAACACATTGCAAAGGAAACTTTGAAGCTCCAAAAACCCCATAAAGGTAGCATATAAAGGGAGCAAATAGCAAGGAAGTGTGTTATAACTTCTGCATACATTAACTGATCTCGATGAAACTTCAGTAGTGTGTCACATGGATGTGACTATTGTGAGTCAAAGTTATAGCGCCACCAACTGGCAGAAGGAAGTGTGTCACTTTCAAAATGCTTTGAAATCTCCCTCTTATGTCTCAAGTGAACAAACAGACCAACAGAAAGTCAGATATTTTGGTTTGAATGTGGAACACATTGCAAATGAACTTTGAAGCTCCAAAAAGCACACAAAGGAAGCATAAAAGCAAGGAAGTGTGTTATAACTTTTGCATACATTAACTGATCTCGATGAAACTTCAGCAGTGTGTCACATGGATGTGACTACTGTGAGTCAAAGTTATAGCGCCACCAACTGGCAGAAGTGTGTCACTTTCAAAACGCTTTGAAATCACCCCCTTATGTCTCAATTGAACAAACAGTTGATAAAGAAATTGGGTATCAATATATTGAATTATGAATTATTGCAGTGATCAACTGTGATGTCCGGTTAAGATGAAAATAAACTATCGCTCTGTCTAAGCGATTATCTTTCTGAAACACGTCACAAAAACTTACAGAAACGGATAACACAAACATGATGTTGGAAATATACACTTATCAGAATAGTTATATTAAACTTTAGTCTATTTCAGTTAAAGCCATTTAAGTTATAAAGCTGTCTCATGTAATTTCTCCTTTAATTCTATAATATAACCACTAGGTGGAGTTCTAAGCCTATTTTCTGTATTCTCGTTGTTTTAACGTATGAAGAAGACTTACATGTTGTTGAGAACGCAGTAAAGTGTGACGCATATTTCGTTCTGTGAGTTTTATGAGTACTCCGAGTCTTTACTAAAACCAACACATGAAACATATGTCTAAAGAAAGTAGGGATGGGCTTATCGATCCTAACGTATCAAAACGTCCGAGTATGATGTTGTTTTAGGGTTGTCTGACTAGAGCTGTCGCGATAGTCAATATATCGACTTATCGCACGATATATGGAAATGAGCGCGATCATTTTTGGTGCCGCGATATATTGCAACTGATAATTTGTTTTATTATTAAAAATAATAATCAGATTAATTTTTACATTAAAATGAATGTCACCAACATTTTAGTTGATCGCGCTGCCTCTGTCATCTTGTCTGCACTCTGTGTCGGAGGCGGGGCTCAGGCAGCGTGTCCACACACACACACACACACACAGAGAGAGAGAGAGCGGACACCGTCAGGTGAAGAGAAGGCGTGAACCAACTGCATTTTAAAGTGTTCTGTTTCGTGACATCTTCAGCGAGCCAGTTAGGAAGAACGAGTCCAACATGGAATTGATTTCAAAGCCGCAATCTTCAGCTCCGGTGTGGGAACATTTTGGCTTTAAGCCGACGAGAGAGGAGAGCTAATTAACGTGAACGAGCCGGTATGTCGACTGTGTTTTAAAACAGTAGCAACGAAAAGAGGCAACACAACAAACTTAAAATCACACCTAAAACATAACCATCCCACCCAGTTTTTCAACCTGGGAACAACTGCAGCTGGAGTTTGAGAGGGGCCTTCTTCCAGACAGTTATCTGTTGCAGATGCCTTTTCCCGACAGTGCAAATATAAACGTGACAGCGCGAAATGGCGCACACTCACGGATAGCGTAACTCGCTATAAGAAAGACTGCACAGCTGGTAACATTGTTACCCCAGTAAGATCCTGCCTTAAGCCCCACAAGGTAAACATGTTGGTGTTCCTTTCTCGGAATCTGCCTAACAATTAAAAAACTAATCTGGCAGCAGAAATGTCCTGTTGATGCATCTGTGCCTTTGTGTGAGACACTTTAAAAGTTTAAATTGACATATTAGCCTACTTTGTTTTGATCTAGTTCTTGATACCTTCCACTTTTTTGTTAACAAAAGTGTATTTATTTACTTGTTTTATTTATTTGGGATATATTTTTTCACATTTCACAATGTCTAAATATTGAATAGAATAAGAATAAAATGTTCTTTGTTCTTTGAAACAGTGTACTTGCATTATTATGCTATTATATTGTCATTATGTAATCAGTGGCATAAAATGGTCTGAAAATTACAATAATATCGTTTATCGCAATTAATTTATGTGCAATATATCGCACAACAAAAAGTAGTTATCGTGACAGCTCTATGTCTGACAGATTATTTTTGCTCGCATCTTCACGAAGGTTTGTCGGTTGTATACAATGTTTGCCTGTTTGAACGTTCAAGCGATTTTACACTATTCAACTCAACAAATGTGAAAACAATTCAAATACATGTTTGCGAGCAGTTTGAGTGACACAGCGATCGAGCAGCGTCGTGTCTAACGCTTCGCTCGAACGCCTGCTGCTTAGCGTCTGAACGGACAATTTCATACAACAAAGTGTAAAAATACATGATATATTGAGGAGTCTGTTATGTCTCAAGTGAACAAACAGTTGAGAAAGAAATCTGGTATAATTATATTAAATTCTGGCATTATTCCAGATGACGTCCTGCTATATTTTTCTCTCGAAACAGCGGAAACAACTTAAACAAAATACTGCGTTATTTGTGCCCATACTGATACATTTAATACATCATCACAAACTATGAAAGTCGTACTTTTATATGTGTACACTTAAAATAACAACAAAACCTTGTGCTTTTGTAAAATAAAGAAAATAAACCGGCTGCGCTGTCTCTGTCTTCGCGATAATCTTTCTGAAACACGTCACAAAATTCAAGTGAACAAAATCAGCCATTCACGCAGTCTGTATTTTATCATCTCACAATGAATACAGATGCAACGAGCACGGCACAAAACGAAAATAATGATACTTCTCAGTTCTCAAAAGATTAAACTGAACTGTGCCTTGAATATCGTAACATGCGATAAAACCCTCTTAAAGAGACAGTAACAATTTAGCCTTCGCCCTGAACATAGACATCCCAAGTCATTGAAAAGTACAAATGGTATTATTTTAAGTTTTTTAATTTCTCTCTTACGCTGTAAAATGCCACGTTTTTGAATGGCATGTAAAATGTAAAAATAATCACTCAATCTCCATTTTTTTTCTCTGATCTGTTGCTATTTTAATGATTTAAAAATCAAAGCACTGACCATTTAAAGTGTGAGCTTGTACATTTTGAAATAGTTATAAACAGTCACAGCTATGCAGTGTTATTATGTGCCTAGATAGTCTTTCAAATAAAATTAGTTTACCCCAAAAATATATTTCTCTCATCATTTACTCACCCTCAGGCACGTGCACACATAGACATCAAAGGGGGCTTGAGCACCTGCCCTTTTTCTTCCTCGAGAGAAAGTGCCCTTTTTTCTGGGGTGTTTATTTTTATTTTTTTAATAAATAAATTAATATATATATTCCTGTTTGCACACAGCTTCCCTGTCAAACAAATATATTTATTAAATAAAAAATCAAAACATCAGGTCGGTAGATGAGATTTTGTCGATGCCCGCCCTCCCTCCCTCACGTGCGTGTACAGTGCCTCGACTATACAGCTAATTAGCCAAAAGCAAATATAGTTAACTTGTGTCTTGCTAACATTCATGACTCATGAGCTACTAGCTAATGTAATAGGTTAGCTAAAGTCTAGCTAAGGCAATATATCATGGCCATACAGGCCAATATACTTTACATTACAGGTGAATACAGTCACATTTGTGTGATGTACTTAACATAATGATAAATAATCTTAAGATATTATATCGTATGCTATGTATTGTGAATACACCCATGTTAAACATAAAAATGTACTTCCATTGCATATCATAGGAACACATAAGCGTAAATTATAATTACATTGATAAACCTGTACAAAGACCTCCAGATAAATACTGGCCTTCTGGATTAACACATTTAAGTGCTGCAAAAGATATTGACCTATGACATCCTATGACATCAAAAATTATTCTACATTTGAATTATCTCATAGATGTGACTATTGTGGTTCACGGTCATAGGCCCTGTCCTAAATGGCACACTTCATATGAATTTTCAGTCTTGTGTACTTATTTCATGTGTCCATTAACTCCATGAGACCGTAGGGTATCTCATTTTTCATTTTAGGTATCGGAAGGGTGATCATGCATACTTTGTGGTCGATATGTGCCCTCGATGCGCACTTTTGCAGAGCACACACTGATGCGAGCTCTACAGCACACATCTTCTCGACAGTCAAAGCGAGGTTACGTTATTGCCTATCGTGCACAGCGACCCTAAAGGCACGGGGGTGGCGGTGCCACCGGCTTGGGCCCGCCATCGCTGCTTGCAGCTATATTTAGGGCCCAAGCCTTGAAAAGGCAAGGCCCTATTGTTTTCGTTAGAATTATTAGGCCCCAAGCCTTGAAAAGGCAAGGCCCTATTGTTTTCGTTAGAATTATTATTATTATTATTATTATTATTAATTTTTTTACGACTATTGGGGCACTTTTGGGGCTCTTAACGTGCTCAAACACTCTTGAAACTTTGCACACGGGTCAGAACCCGCGGCCATAATATAATATAATAATGAAATAATATAATATAAATCAAACTTGCTTGCATGTAATAATATGAAACTTGGTACACATATAGATCTCATCGTTTCATATATCCTTCATACTTTACTTTTTACCCCAGCCCAACAGGAAATCGTCTATTTAGGGTTAATTGGAAAACGCATGCAACGGAATGTGAAATACTCCTCCTAGAGAATTCCACCAATCACCACGAAACTCGGTCAGCATGAAGTCAAGACATTGAGGATGAAAAATTGCCGGCGGATTTTTGATATCTCGAACGGTTTGGCCATACAATATTCTTTTTTGACGCTTTTGTGACTCTTAGCATACTTGAAATTGCATGAAACTCGACAGACACATCACATTTATTAGCCAGTAGACATGTGCAAAGTTTCTGAAACGGGCGTGGTGCAGGGGTTCAGTAGCGCCACCTTTTGACAAAAGTGGGGGGGTTGCTTTACACTTTGACCCACAGTCACAAAACTAAGTAATTATATTGTTCTCATCGAGCCGGACAACTTTCTAATTTACAGTCATTAGCTCAGACCAAAAGAAAGTCAGATATTTTGGTTTGAATGTGGACGTTTTGGAGAATTTTCTCTCCCTCTCCCACTGACCCTACGTCTCTCTGTGTCTGTGGGGAGGGTGCTGATTTGGCTGATGAGTGAGAATGCTTTTATTTTTGGTTTTGGGGCCCTTAACGTGCTCGAAAACTCTTGAAACTTTGCACACGGGTCAGAACCCGTGGCCATCAGGGTCGGACCGAAGATGGTACCCGGGCGTGGCAGGGGGGCTCGACAGCGCCCCCTGGAATGGGATTCGAACACTTGTCCATATATCAAACATGCTTGCATGTAATAATATGAAACTCGGTACACTTGTAGATCTCATCGGGCCGAACAACTTTCGTGCTCTAAGTTTTACGCCAGCCCAACAGGAAGTCGGCTATTATGGGTTGTTTGGAAACACATGCTCTGGAATTATATATATTCCTCCTAGAGAATTAATCCAATCGCCACCAAATTCGGTCAGCATGAAGTCAAGACATTGAGGATGCTACATTGTGGACGGATTTTTGATATCTCGAACGGTTTGGCCGTGGCGAGGAAATTAATTTATGACTAAAAAAGGACACATAAAGTGTGTTATAACTTAGTTAGTTCTATCTACAGTTACAAAACTCGGCGTGTATATTGTTCTCGTCGAGCCGAACAACTTTCTAATTTACAGTCATTAGCTCCGACCAACAGAAAGTCAGATATTGTGGTTTGAATGTGGATTTCTTGGAATTTTTCTCTCTCTGACAGACAGAGTGCCCCCTCCCGTTCTGTGTTTTTTCTCTCTGTCTCTCTCTGACAAAGTGCCCCCTGCCAATTCTCTGTGTGTGTGTGTGTGTGTGGGGAGGGGGGGTTCTCTGTTGGGTGAGATTTGCAATTTGATTGTTTGATTGTTTTTCAAGGTTTCCGGGACTTTTGGGGCCCTTAACGTGCTCGAAAACTCTTGAAACTTTGCATACAGGTCAGAACCCGTGGCCATCAGGGTCGGGCTGAAGCTGGTACCCGGGCTTGGCAGGGGGGGGCTCGACAGCGCCCCCTGGAATGGGATTCGAACACTTGTCCATATATCAAACATGCTTGCATGTAATAATATGAAACTCGGTACACTTGTAGATCTCATCGGGCCGAACAACTTTCGTGGTCTAAGTTTTATGCCATCCCAACAGGAAGTCGGCTATTATGGGTTGTTTGGAAACACATGCTCTGGAATTATATATATTCCTCCTAGAGAATGAATCCAATCGCCACCAAACTCGGTCGGCATGAAGTCAAGACATTGAGGATGCTACATTCCAGACAGATTTTTTATATTTCGAACGGTTTGTCCGTGGTGAGGAAATTGATTTAGGACTAAAAAAGGACACATAAAGTATAACTTAGTTAGTTCTAACTACAGTTACAAAACTCGGCGTGTATATTGTTCTCGTCGAGCCGAACAACTTTCTAATTTACAGTCATTAGCTCCGACCAACAGAAAGTCAGATATTTTGGTTTGAATGTGGATTTCTTGGGATTTTGCTCTCTCTGTCTCTCTCTGACAGACAGAGTTTCCCCTGCCATTCTTAGTGTGTGTGTGTGTGTGTGGAGGGGAGGGGGAGGAAGACGGACAACTTTCCAATTTACAGTCATTAGCTCAGACCAACAGAAAGTCAGATATTTTGGTTTGAATGTGGAACACATTGCAAATGAACTTTGAAGCTCCAAAAAGCACATAAAGGGAGCATAAAAGCAAGGAAGTGTGTTATAACTTCTGCATACATTAACTGATCTCGATGAAAATTCAGCAGTGTGTTCTCTGGAACAGGCCGATCACATGGATGTGACTATTGTGAGTCAAAGTTATAGCGCCACCAACTGGCAGAAGGAAGTGTGTCACTTTCAAAATGCTTTGAAATCACCCTCTTATGTCAAGTGAACAAACAGTTGATAAAGAAATCGGGTATCAATATAATGAATTATGAATTATTGCAGTGATCAACTGTGATATCCGGTTAAGATGAAAATAAACCGGCTGCTCCGTCTCTGTCTAAGCGATTATCTTTCTGAAACACGTCACAAAAACTTACAGAAACGGATAACACAAACATGATGTTGGAAATATACACTTATCAGAAAAGTTATATTAAACTTTAGTCTATTTCAGTTAAAGCCATTTAAGTTATAAAGCTGTCTCATGTAATTTCTCCTTTAATTCTATAATATAACCACTAGGTGGAGTTCTAAGCTTATTTTCTGTATTCTCGTTGTTTTAACGTATGAAGAAGACTTGTACATGTTGTTGAGAACGCAGTAAAGTGTGACGCATATTTCGTTCTGTGAGTTTTATGAGTACTCCGAGTCTTTATTAAAACCAACACATGAAACATATGTCTAAAGAAAGTAGGGATGGGCTGATCGATCCGAACGTATCAAAACTTCCGAGAATGATGTTGATTTAGGGTTGTACAACACGTGATCCGCGAGGCGAGATTATTTTTGCTCGCACCTTCACGAAGGTTTGTCGGTTGTATACAATGTTTGCCTGTTTGAACATTCAAGCGATTTTACACTATTCAACTCAACAAATGTCAAAACAATTCAAATACATGTTTGCGAGCAGATTGTGTGACACAGCGAGCCGCGTCGTGTCTAACGCGTCTCCGATGTGACTTCGCTTTCGCTGCTGCATGCGTCTGAACGGACAATTTCATACAAAAAAAATGTAAAAATAGGCTACATGATATATTGGGGAGTCTGTTATGTCTCAAGTGAACAAACAGTTGAGAAAGAAATCTGGTATAATTATATTGAATTCTGGCATTATTCCAGATGACGTCCTGCTATATTTTTCTCTCGAAACAGCGGAAACAACTTCAACAAAATACTGCGTTATTTTTGCACATACAGATACATTTAATACATCGTCACAAACTATGAAAGTCGTACTTTTATTTGTTTACACTTAAAATAACAACAAAACCTTGTGCTTTTGTAAAATAAAGAAAATAAACCGGGTGCTCAGTCTCTGTCTTCGTGATAATCTTTCTGAAACACGTCACAAAATTAAAGTGGACAAAATCAACCATTCACGCAGTCTGTATTTTATCATCTCACAATGAATACAGATGCAATAAGCACGGCACAAAACGAAAATAATGATACTTCTCAGTTCTCAAAAGATTAAACTGAACTGTGCCTTGAATATCGTATCATGCGATAAAAGCCTCTTAAAGAGACAGTAACAATTTAGCCTTCGCCCTGAGTATTGACCCCCCCAAGTCACTGAAAAGTACAAATGGTATTATTTTAAGTTTTTCTATTTCTCTCTTACGCTGCAAAATGCCACGTTTTTGAATGGCATGTAAAATGTAAAAATAATCACTCAATCTCCATTTTGTTCTCTGATCTGTTGCTATTTTAATGATTTAAAAATCAAAGCACTGACCATTTAAAAGTGTGAGCTTGTACATTTTGAAATAGTTATAAACAGTCACAGCAATGCAGTGTTATTATGTGCCTAGATAGTCTTTCAAATAAAATGAGTTTACCCCAAAAATATATTTCTCTCATCATTTACTCACCCTCAGGCACGTGCACACATAGACATCAAAGGGGGCTTGAGCACCTGCCCTTTTTCTTCCTCGAGAGAAAATGCCCTTTTTTCTGGGGTGTTTTTTTAATTTATTTTTTATAAATAAATTAATATATATATTCCTGTTTGCGCACAGCTTCCCTGTCAAACAAATATATTTATTAAATAAAAAATCAAAACATCAGGTCGGTAGATGAGATTTTGTCGATGCCCGCCCTCCCTCCGCGTCGTGTACAGTGCCTCGACTATACAGCTAATTAGCCAAAAGCAAATATAGTTAACTTGTGTCTTGCTAACATTCATGACTCATGAGCTACTAGCTAATGTAATAGGTTAGCTAAAGTCTAGCTAAGGCAATATATCATGGCCATATAGGCCAATATACTGTGCTTATTGGAGACATTACAGGTGAATACAGTCAAATTTGTGTGATGTACTTAACATAATGATAAATAATCTTAAGATATTATATTGTATGCTATGTATTGTGAATACACCCATGTTAAACATAAAAATGTACTTCCATTGCATATCATAGGAACACATAAGAGTACATTATAATTACATTAATAAACCTGTACAAATACCTCCAGATAAATACTGGCCTTCTGGATTAGCACGTTTAAGTGCTGCAAAAAATATTGACCTATGACATCCTATGACATTAAAAATTATTCTACATTTGAATTACCTCATAGATGTGACTATTGTTGTTCACGGTCATAGGCCCTGTCCCAAATGGCACACTTCATATGAATTTTCAGTCTTGTGTACTTATTTCGTGTGTCCATTAACTCCATGAGACCGTAGGGTGTCTCATTTTTCATTTTAGGTATCAGAAGGGTGCTCGTGCATACTTTGTGGTTGATATGTGCCCTCCATGCGCACTTTTGCAGAGCCCGCGCTGATGCGAGCTCTACAGCACACATCTTCTCGACGGTCAAAGCGAGCTTATGTTATTGCCCATCGTGCACATCGACCCTAAAGGCACGGGGGTGGCGGTGCCACCAGCGACCCTAAAGGCACAGGGGTGGGGGTGGCGGTGCCACCGGCTTGGGGCCGCCATCGCTGCTTGCAGCTATATTTATTATTATTATTATTCTTACGAATATTGGGGCACTTTTGGTGCTCTTAACGTGCTCAAAAACTCTTGAAACTTTGCACACGGGTCAGAACCAGCGGCCATTAGGGCCGGGCTAAAGCTGGTACCCGGGTGTGGCAGGGGGGCTCGACAGCGCCCCCTAGAACAGGGTCCGAAAACTTGGTTCATAAATCAAACACGCTTGCATGTAATAATATGAAACTCGGTACACATATAGATCTCATCGTTTCATATATCCTTCATACTTTTATTTTTTACCTCAGGCCAACTGGAAATCATCTATTTAGGGTTTTTTGGAAAACGCATGCAATGGAATGTGAAATACTCCTCCTAGAGAATTCCACCAATCGCCACGAAACTCAGTCAGCATGAAGTCAAGACATTTAGGATGAAAAATTGACAGCGGATTTTTGATATCTCAAATGGTTTGGCCGTGGCGAGGAAACAAAATGATGGCACGAAATGAGAAACAGGAAGTGTGTTATAACTTCTGCATACATTAATTGATCTCGATGAAACTTCAGCAGTGGGTTCGCTGTTAGAGGCCGATCGCATGGATGTGACTATTGTGAGTCAAAGTTATAGCGCCACCAACTGGCAGAAGGGAGTGTGTCACTTTCAAAATTCTTTGAAATCACCCTCTTATTTTTACCCGATTTACTTAAAAATTTAGGTGTATAATGTAAACACACGGCAGATGTAGACATGTGAAAGGATTATTGATATCTTTGATACTGTTGCCGCGGAAATGCTTCAAACTCGAATATTCTTTTTTGATGCTTTTGAGAATCTTAGCCTACTTGAAATTGCATGAAACTCAACAGACACATCACATTTATTAGCCGGTAGACATGTGCAAAGTTTCAGAAACGGGCGTGGTGCAGGGGCTCAGTAGCGCCACCTTTTGACAAAAGTGGGGGGGTTGCTTTACACTTTGACCCACAGTCACAAAACTCAGGAATTATATTGATCTCATCGAGCCGGACAACTTTCTAATTTACAGTCATTAGCTCAGACCAACAGAAAGTCAGATATTTTGGTTTGAATGTGGATGTTTTGGAGAATTTTCTCTCCCTCTCTCACTGACCCTACGTCTCTCTGTGTCTGTGGGGAGGGTGCTGATTTGGCTGATGAGTGAGAATGCTTTTATTTGGGGCTCTTAACGCACTCAAACTCTTGAAACTTTGCACACGGGTCAGAACCCGCTGCCATCAGGACCGGGCCGAAGATGGTACCCGGGCGTGGCAGGGGGGCTCAACAGCGCCCCCTGGAATGGGAGTCGAACACTTGTCCATATATCAAACATGCTTGCATGTAATAATATGAAACTCGGTACACATATAGATCTCATCAGGCCGAACAACTTTCGTTCTCTAAGTTTTACGCCAGCCCAACAGGAAGTCGGCTATTATGGGTTGTTTGGAAACACATGCTCTGGAATTATATATATTCCTGCTAGAGAATTAATCCAATCGCCACCAAACTCGGTCAGCATGAAGTCAAGACATTGAGGCTGCTACATTGCGGACGGATTTTTGATATCTTGAACGGTTTGGCCGTGGTGAGGAAATTAATTTATGACTAAAAAAGGACACATAAAGTGTGTTATAACTTAGTTCTAACTAAGTTAGTTAGTGTGTTATAACTTAGTTAGTTCTAGTTAGTTAGTTCGAGAACAATATACACGCCGAGTTTTGTAACTGTAGACAGTTACAAAACTCGGCATGTATATTGTTCTCGACAAGCCGAAAAACTTTCTAATTTACAGTCATTAGCTCCGACCAACAGAAAGTCAGATATTGTGGTTTGAATGTGGATTTCTTGGAATTTTCTCTCTCTGACAGACAGAGTGACCCCTCCCGTTCTGTGTTTTTTCTCTCTGTGTCTCTCTCTGACAGACAGAATGGCCCTGCCATTTTTTTTTGTGTCTGTGTGTGTGTGTGTTTGTGTGGGGAGGGGAGGGGGGGTTCTCTGTTGGGTGAGATTTGCTTTTTGATTGTTTGATTTTTTTTCAAGGTTTCCGGGACTTTTGGGGCCCTTAACGTGCTCAAAAACTCTTGAAACTTTGCACACATGTCAGAACCCGCGGCCATCAGGGCCGGGCTGAAGCTGGTACCCGGGCGTGGCAGGGGGGCTCGACAGCGACACCTGGAATGGGATTCGAACACTTGTCCATATATCAAACATGCTTGCATGTAATAATATGAAACTCGGTACACTTCTAGATCTCATCGGGCCGAACAACTTTCGTGCTCTAAGTTTTACGCCAGCCCAACAGGAAGTCGGCTATTATGATTGGAAACACATGCTCTGGAATTATATATATTCCTCCTAGAGAATGAATCCAATCACCACCAAACTCGGTCAGCATGAAGTCAAGACACTGAGGATGCTACATTGCGGATAAAGTGTGTTATAACTTAGTTCTATCTACAGTTACAAAACTCGGCGTGTATATTGTTCTCGTCAAGCCGAACAACTTTCTAATACACCCTCTTATTTTTACCCGATTTACTTAAAAATTTAGGTGTATAATGTAAAAACACGGCAGATGTAGACATGTGAAAGGATTATTGATATCTTCGATATTGTTGCCGCGGCAACGCTTCAAACTTGAATATTCTTTTTTGATGCTTTTGAGACTCTTAGCATACTTGAAATTGCATGAAACTTGACAGACACATCACATTTATTATCCAGTAGACATGTGTAAAGTTTCAGAAACGGGCGTGGTGCAGGGGCTCAGTAGCGCCACCTTTTGACAAAAGTAGGGGGGTTGCTTTACACTTTGACCCACAGTCACAAAACTCAGTAATTATATTGTTCTCATCGAGCCGGACAACTTTCTAATTTACAGTCATTAGCTCAGACCAACAGAAAGTCAGATATTTTGGTTTGAATGTGGATGTTTTGGAGAATTTTCTCTCCCTCTCTTACTGACTGTTAGAAATAAAAGTCTTCTAAACCACAGTGCCTTTTCTCTCTGTCTTTTATTGAGTCGTGAATGAATCAATACAAAACATTGAATCCAACGTTGGGGAGCGAACAAATATGTAGCTCACTCGTCTCTTGTATAGCGTGCAAAGATATACTTCAATAGTGAAGGGGAGTTCTCATCTCTAACCTATAAGAGCACAAATTACCTCATAGATAACAATTCCATATGGCAAAGGCTCCTCTATTCCTTGAGAGCCTAGGACCTATATGGAAAAGACTGCTCGGTCCTGGAGAGCCCATCGGACCTTTGCCATACACACTAATACAATGTACACACAACACAATGTATGCACAGAGAAAGAAAGGAGGGGGCTTTTTACAGCGCCATCCTAATATGGAACAGATGTTTGATACTGCATACACAGCATTTCTCTCTTGGACAGAGCTGAGATATAGACATAACATTTCCTACAGTGCCCCCTTTGATAATGACAGTTATCCCATAACATAATTATCACCTTACATTATTCTCAGCATGTCCATTATTACAGAATATTACATGAAACATATTTCAATCAAACATTTCCTTCAAAGTCATTAGTACTTGATAGTTCTGTTTGCTAAGGAGTATTGAGAGAATACAAAAGTATTCATAGAACGATAAATCAACATCCTAATGAATGGAATAATACAGCAAACAATAAATGAAGGGATTAACAGTATACCTCCAATTGGTATTAAAGAAGATACAAGTAATTGTTTCCAACTTGTAATCCAATCTCCAAAACCCACAATCTCTATCATCCACTTCTCTTCTCTATAATTCATCAGCAATTTTTTATTCAATTTATCCATTTCCTTTCATACCTTCATGAATTCACCATCATCATCAATGTGACCCAGGATGTATGTATAGCATTTGTCACCAAATATTTTACATATTCCTCCTCCATCTTTAGCCAAGAATTAACCCAAACATTGAATACCTCTTGGCTGTCCAACACTGTCTAGATATACTTCAGGGTCACTTGAGGCATCACATTCTATGTACCTTCGTTTCTGGGTGTTTACCCGTACCTTCATAACAAAAACATCTTCCTTTAACATTACCATAAAACATAAACCATCATACATTATTTCTAGGAATTGGAATTACACTTGTGACTCCTTGCTGTTGTGTTGATGCTGAACAGGCATAGGCAAGCACGAACACCTGCCATATGCAGAGTGTCAGTAGGAATGTTTTCATGTTGACTGTTCCGGGTCCCTCCTCAGGTCCTCCTAATTCAAAGATTCCGGTTGGGCACTGGCGCTGCGTGTTCAGCTCCTCCAGTGCTTTCACCGTTCACCTCGAATTAGTAAGGCCCTCCTCTGGAGCAAACTTCACGCGGCTTGCGTGGATCCACTGTGGTTGAAGATCAGTCAGAACACCTGTCCTTGTCACAGCGATCACAGTCGCCGGCCCCAGATAATTTGGTTCTCCAAGTTTCGTAGGTTTCAGACACCTAATCAACACCGATTGTCCTGGAACGAAAGGATGAGTTGGCCCTTCTGATGGAAGAGGGAGAGAGAGAGAGACATCACCATTTATGCCATTTAACGTTCTAACTAGGGAATCCACATAATCCACGATGATCACCTCCGTGTCACCTGTGGAAAGATTGCCAGCACGACCTCTGACCCAAGGGGTCGGGAAAGGTCTACCCATGAGAATTTCAAAGGGAGACATTTTTGTAGTGGCTGACGGAGACATTCTCATTCAGTCAGTACGGCGGGCAACAAATCAACCCAATTTCTGCCTGTATCTAGACACGCTTTATTAAGACGTTCGTTTATCCTTTTGTTCAAATGTTCCACGTTTGATGAAGACTGAGGATGATACGGGATATGAAAATGCCAATTAATACTAAGTTCTTTAGCTAATAATTGTGTTACTTTAGAAGCAAATGGAGTTCCATTGTCGCTTGCTATAACAGTTGGAATACCGAAACGCGGTATAATTTCTTTGGCAAGAACCTTCACTACCGTCTTTGGGTCTTCTTTTCCACATGGAAAAGCCTCAGGCCACTTAGTAAATCGATCAATAATCACGAGCAAATACTTGTGATTTCCACATGGAGGCATGTGTGTAAAATCGATCTGTAAATATTGGAAAGGAAGTTCAGGATGCGGTAAAGCCTCATGGCTGATTGCCTTGTGCCTGTTTGTTTGCGCACACACCAGGCAAGCATCCAATATCAACAAAGTGTTTCTTCGAACGTTTGCAATGCAGTATGATTGATTAAAATTTTGTATCACTTTCTCTTTTGACACATGTGATACACCATGATAATGCCTACACAGCATTACAACAGTAGATGCTGGTAGCGTGATTCTACCTTGTTTATCTCTTAAGATACCAACTTGATCTGGTTTTACTTCATTGGCTGCCCAATGAGTCAAATCATCTTGAGTAGGATTTGCTTATAAGATTTTAACATCCAAATAGTTAATCAACGATGAATTCATCATCGGTGTTACGAATGGAGGCAGACGAGGAGAGCGGATCTAAATGCAAACTTACTTTTATTGACTTAGACAATCAACAAACACAAAGGAAACCCCTCAATGGGGAAATCAACACAAGACTGAGGAAAACAGGCAGGGAACACACACCAGGCTAACAACATTCAACGATAGACACCGACTGAACAAACAGACAGGGTATAAATACACGGACATGGGAAGACAGGAACCAATGAACAAACAGAACTCAAAACAAGATAACAAGGTGAATAAACAGAAACCAATGGTAGACTAATGTGGACAGGTCAAAACAATGACAGAGAACACAAACGCTAACAGGGAGACTGTGGAACTAAACAAGGGACAAAAGTGAAAACTACGGAATACAAAAGTGACAAAAATGACAACCAAGGGGTAACAGTGAGAACAAGACGAGGTAACCCTAACAGAGCCCCCCCTCAAGAATCGGATTCCAGACGATCAACAGTAACATCACATAAAACAAAAACAAAAAAATGTCCATTGACTGGGGGCACAAAGGGCAGGCAGGAAGTCCAAGGGGGCACAGAGGGCAGCCAGGAAGTCCGGGGGGGGCACAAAGGGCAGGCAGGAAGTCCAAGGGGGCACAGAGGGCAGGCAGGAGGTCCAAGGGGGGCACAGAGGGCAGGCAGGAAGTCCAGGGGGGCACAATGGGCAGGCAGGAAGTCCAGGGGGGCATACAGGGCAGGCAGGAAGTCCTGGGGGGCACAAAGGGCAAGGACAGGTTCAGGTGGTCTGGGAGCTGGCCACAGGGCAAGGGTAGGTTCAGGAGGCCTGGGAGTTGGCCACAGGGCAGGGACCGGTTCAGGAGGCCTGGAGCTGGCCACAGGGCAGGGACCGGGTCAGGAGGCCTGGGAGGAGGCCACAGGACTGGAACAGGGTCAGGAGGCCTGGGAGGAGGCCACAGAACAGGGACCGGGTCAGGAGGCCTGGGAGGAGGCCACAGGACTGGAACAGGGTCAGGAGGCCTGGGAGGAGGCCACAGAACAGGGACCGGGTCAGGAGGCCTGGGAGGAGGCCACAGGACGGGAACAGGGTCAGGAGGCCTGGGAGGAGGCCACAGGATGGGAACAGGGTCAGGAGGCCCGGGAGGAGGCCACAGAACAGGGACCGGGTCAGGAGGCCTGGGAGGAGGCCACAGGACAGGGACAGGGTCAGGGGCCCTGGGAGGAGGCCACCGGACAGGGGCAGGTTCAGGAGGCGGAGCCGAGGGAGGTAGCGCCATAGGAGGCTCTAGAGGCGGAGACCTGGAAGGCTCTGGCGGTGGAGCCGATGGAGGTGACGCCATAGGAGGCTCTAGAGGCAGAGGCCTGGAAGGCTCTGGAGGCGGAGCCTCTGGAGGCTCGGGAAGCGGAGCTCAGGAAGGCTCGAGACTTGAGGGGCGGAGCCCTGGGAGGCTCGAGAGCCTTGAGGGGCGGAGCCCTAGAGGGCTCGGAAGGTGGAGCCATCGGAGGCTCGGGAGGCGGAGCCGTAGGAGGCTCGGGAGGCTCTGGGAGCAGAGCCATAGGAGGCTCGGGAGGCTCTGGGAGCAGAGCCATAGGAGGCTCGGGAGGCGGGGCCGAAGGAGGCTCGGGAGGCGGAGCCGCAGGAAGCTCGGGAGGCGGAGCCGCAGGAGGCTCGGGAGGCGGGGCCGAAGGAGGCTCGGGAGGTAGAGCCGTAGGAGGCTCAGGAGGTGGAGCCGTAGGATGCTCGAGAGGTGGAGCCCTAAAAAGCTCTGGAGTCTCTTGGAACAGAGCCGTAGTAGGCTCGGGAGGCAGAGCCATAGGAGGCTCGAGAAGCGGAGGCTCTGGAAAGCTCGGGAGGCGCTGGCTCTTGGACGGTCATGGCTACTGGCGCTGGCTCTTGGACGGTCATGGCTACTGGCACTGGGACGGACAAGACCACAGGCGCTGGCTCAGGGACGGTCGAGGCTACAGGCGCTGGCTCACTGACATCGGAGGCTACAGGCGCTGGCTCACTGACATTGGAGGCTACAGGCGCTGGCTCACTGACATCGGGGGCTACAGGCGCTGGCTCGCTGACATTGGAGACCACAGGCGCTGGCTCGCTGACATCGGAGGCTACAGGCGCTGGCTCGCTGACATCGGAGGCTACAGGCGCTGGCTCACTGACATTGGAGGCTACAGGCGCTGGCTCACTGACATCGGGGGCTACAGGCGCTGGCTCGCTGACATTGGAGACCACAGGCGCTGGCTCGCTGACATCGGAGGCTACAGGCGCTGGCTCGCTGACATCGGAGGCTACAGGCGCTGGCTCGCTGACATCGGAGGCTACAGGTGCCGGCTCGCTGACATCGGAGGCCACAGACGCTGGCTCGGGGATGGTCGAGGGCTCAGGCTCGCTCACCGTGACTGACGAGGACTCAGGCTCGCTCACAGTGACATGCGTGGGCTCTGGCTCGCTCACCGTGGCAGGCGTGGGCTCTGGCTCGCTGGCGTGGCAGGCGTGGGCTCTGGCGCGCTGGCCGTGTTAGGCGTGGGTTCTGGCTCGCTGGCCGTGGCAGGCGTGGGCTCTGGCTCGTTGGCCGTGGCAGGCGTGGGCTCTGGCTCGCTGGCCGTGGCAGGTGTGGGCTCTGGCTCGCTGGCCGTGGCAGGCAGAGACTGGGGAGCAGAAGCCTTTCCTCTTCTCCTCCTCCACCGGGCGGACGAAGCTGGCAACGCTGGCTCGTTGGCCGTGGCAGGCACGGAAAGCCCAGAGGCGGAAACCGGGATCGAGAGAGGTGGTTCCCCGGCAGCGAGTTCTCCCAAGACTAGACTCACATATTCCCTCCACGTGAGGTCTCCGGAGTTCGGCAATTCCCACAGCTGGTATGTTGGTAGCCCGAGCTGGTAGATGGTCTTCAGGGATGTGTCGTCGAATCCGGTGTGGATGGCAACAGCGTAAAAGAAGTGGGAGTACTCGCGGATGGTCAGATCCGCCTGGGCCAGTTCCATAAAGAAAGCTGCTAGATCCATATTTGGTGGTCTATCGTCACTTACTTTTGTTGACTTAGACAATCAACAAACACAAAGGAAAACCCTCAATGGGGAAATCAACACAAGACTGAGGAAAACAGGCAGGGAACACACACCAGGCTAACAACATTCAACGATAGACACTGACTGAACAAACAGACGGTATAAATACACGGACATGGGAAGACAGGAACCAATGAACAAACAGAACTCAAAACAAGATAACAAGGTGAATAAACAGAAACCAATGGTAGACTAATGAGGACAGGTGAAAACAATGACAGAGAACACGAACGCTAACAGGGAGACTGTGGAACTAAACAAGGGACAAAAGTGAAAACTACGGAATACAAAAGTGACAAAAATGACAACCAAGGGGTAACTGAGAACAAGACGAGGTAACCCTAACAATCGGCACTTCATTGTTTTGTTCATTTACATGCGGACTACGTATTGCTTCTTTTGCTGCCCATTTCGCTACTTCATCCGCAAATCTGTTTCCTTTGGCCTCGTCAGATTCACCTGTTTTATGACCAGCTACTTTAATTTTACAGCAAGCGTCAATGGTTGCTGTGCTGCACTTATCAGCTCGGCCACAATGTTATGATGCGAAATTGGTTTTCCTTCGGAGGTTTTGAAAAGAGTGATGATTGCAAATGTTTGAATGCTTGATTCATCTCACTTGTCCATGTAATATCTTCTTTGTCACCCAGCGTAGCTTCTCGCAGGATTTTGTCATACATGGAGCAATTAGGCACCCACAGGCGGCAGTAATTGACCAGTCCCAGGAAGCTTTGCATTTGCTTCCATGTGGATGGATGCTTAAATGTAGCGATGCTTTGATCCTGTCCACAGACAGACGAACTTGGCCTTGTGACAGTTCATGTCCAAGGTAATTGACTTTTCTCTGCACCCATTGAAGTTTGTCTCTAGATGCCAGAACATTGCAAACAATCTTTGAGGCAGCAGCACACATGTCCTCAGAGGCACCAGTGACCAGAATGTCATCAGCATATTGGAGCAGGCAGGTGTCTGGAGGGAGTTTGACATTTTTCAGTGTATCGTGGAGAACACAGCGGAGAAAAGAGCCGGAGAATCTCTGAACCCTTGAGGGAGATGCGTCCAACTGTATTGACAATTCTGAAAACAAAATGCAAACAGTGGCTGAGTTTCATGATCAACAGGATTACTGAAAAATGCGGAGCTTAAATCAATAACAGAATAAAATTTATGTTCTGAAGGAATAGAATTAATTATAGCCTGAACTTCTGGTACAATAGGAGCAAGTGGTTTGATCAAATCATTAATTTTTCTCAGGTCTTGTGTTAAACGCCAAGTACCATTAGCTTTCTTAATTGGATTGATTGGTGTATTATAAGGTGAATGAGTTCGAACCAGAATGCCTTTTTCCAAAAATCGAGCAATGAGAGGTTTAATTCCCTCCTCTTTTTCCTTTGAAAGCGGGTATTGTTTTTGAAACACAGGCCTAGTATTTATCAAATTCGCCCTGTAGAGCTGGATATCTATTAACCCTACGTCATCCTTGTGTTCCGCCCACAATTGAGGGTTGACTCCCGAAATTTCCGGTAGCAGAGGAAATTGAAGGAAACAGAAGTGTCAAAGAGTTAGAATCAAAATTCAATTTCATGCCAAGTTTATGCATCAAGTCTCTACCTAACAGGCAGAATGGAGGATTCGGTATGATTGCAAAAGCATGCATCGTAAACAGTGTCGGTACATCCTTAGAAGTAATTGGTAAGGCGGGCGTCAATTCGCATTTCACAGGAACATTATTAATCCCTACAGAACTAATTTTCTTTCCCGTGATGGAGCCTGAGTACACATCGGAAGATAACGAGGACACCGAAGCGCCACTATCGATTAAAAACATGTATGGTTTATGGTCCACATTTAATTCAAGGAATGGCAAAACATTTGATTTATTTGGATATTGCATCGAAAGTAGTGAAAACTCAGACTCTTTGTTCTCGCACCATCAGGCGTGATTCCATTCAGTTGGATATCTCCCTGACTCTGTTACGAGAAAACGAAGGAGGGTTTTTGTTCTCATAGCCATTAAAGCGCTTACGCATCTGGTTTCTATTAGGGTGCTGCTCAGTTCTTTGTCTGCAAGACTTTGCAACATTATCAGAGTTTTTCCTTTGGAGGAAGCAAAGGCTCCAGCAGAGGAAAGCTCACGTAAACGCTTGCCAAGGTCATCAATCGACATCGTTAAAAAATTATTCGTGTTGATAGCTATAACATCAGCAAGAGGCAACGGGTGAACCTTAAATCCTTCTGCAGTTTCCACGAACGGAAATGCAGTCACAGCTTTCAAATCAGGATAAAGTTTATTTTTCACGGGCTCACACACTAAAGGAGCCTGAAGATATTCATAACTCGGGGGAAGCGCAGTGTGAGAGAAACCTTTTTCTCTCTTTTCAGGCTGTGCACTGAGATCAGCCCGTGGGGGAGAGAATTTGCGATCTTTGTTTATTCCAGCAGCTTTATCTATCTCAGGTCCGCGATCCCAGTACTTTTTCATCATTTCCCAAGTTTTATAGGATTGTTTCATATAATCGAAGTCCCATTCTGGATCACGCCAATTTCCATAAATCATGCCTTTCGCTTTAAAGGAACCTTCACGTGGAAACTGATCTAATTGTTTTTTGTCAACTGACCAGCCAGCTAAATTTGATAGATATGGTTCCGTAAAAAAGGCTTGATTATTTCTGTCCATAAAATCTTTCGGAGATTCATTAAATAAAGGTGGATTTATTTTATTTCCCATTTTTGAAACCACACAAAAATATTCTCCTCTAAACAAAATAAACAAAATTCAAATAATCAAATAGAAAACAAAGAAGAAAAATTCTGCAGTGTCAATTGTTAGTAAAGCATTTTAGTCAAGGAAGCAAAGAAAGAAGAAGAATAGAGAAAGAGGGAAAAAAAATCAAAATAAACTGTGCATTGATTCACTCACAAACCCCCCAAAAAACGACGGAGATTTTTATGAAATATCTCGCAACAATCCTTCTTACAAAAGTAAGGATATCACACAACGAAGAAAATTGATCACAATTCCTTACGTTCATCCCGTAGTTTATCAAAAACTTACGAGGTACTCACAACAACAAATAGAGGGAATTCAAGTCTCTTTTGTGTTCTTCCCGCATCTCATTAGAAACACGAGGATAATCCTCCCGCATTTATCAAAAATACGAGGAGACCGTACACCCCCCAACGATAAATAAACTCGATCATGTCCTTTATCGCCCTTTCCGCATTAATTAAAACACGAGGAGTCACCAATCCCTGGTGACCTATACGGCCTTTCAATAACGCAATACGGCACTATCATAACATTATAATCATATACTTTTAAATTATTTCTCAGCAAACAGTAAGAATCAACCCCTCATTAAAAGGAAAAAGATTAGATTCTTACCGTTTGGAGAATCCCGGTGACGAAGCCCCCAATTGTTAGAAATAAAAGTCTTCTAAACCACAGTGCCTTTTCTCTCCGTCTTTTATTGAGTCGTGAATGAATCAATACAAAGCATTGAATCCAACGTTGGGGAGAGAACAAATATGTAGCTCACTCGTCTCTTGTATAGCGTGCAAAGAAAGACTGCAATAGTGAAGGGGAGTTCTCATCTCTAACCAATAAGAGCACACATTACCTCATAGATCATAATTCCATATGGCAAAGGCTCCTCTATTCCTTGAGAGCATAGGACCTATATGGAAAAGACTGCTTGGTCCTGGAGAGCCCGTCGGACCTTTGCCATACACACTAATACAATGTACACACAACACAATGTATGTATGCACAGAGAAAGAAAGGAGGGGGCTTTTTACAGCGCCATCCTAATATGGAACAGATGTTTGATACTGCATACACAGCATTTCTCTCTTGGACAGAGCTGAGATATAGACATAACATTTCTTACACTGACCCTATGTCTCTCTGTGTCTGTGGGGAGGGGGGTGATTTGGCTGTTGAGTGAGAATGCTTTTATTTTAGTTTTTCAGGGTTTTGGGGCCCTTAACGTGCTCGAAAACTCTTGAAACTTTTCACACAGTTCGGAACCAGCGGCCATCAGGGTTGGACCGAAGATGGTACCCGGGTGTGGCAGGGGGGCTCGACAGCGCCCCCTGGAATGGGATTCGAACACTTGTCCATATATCAAACATGCTTGCATGTAATAATATGAAACTCGGTACACTTGTAGATCTCATCGGGCCGAACAACTTTCGTGCTCTAAGTTTTACGCCAGCCCAACAGGAAGTCGGCTATTATGGGTTGTTTGGAAACACATGCTCTGGAATTATATATATTCCTCCTAGAGAATTAATCCAATCGCCTCCAAACTCGGTCAGCATGAAGTCAAGACATTGAGGATGCTACATTGCGGACAGATTTTTGATATCTTGAACGTTTTGGCCGTGGCGAGGAAAAGAATTTATGACTAAAAAAAGGACACATAAAGTGTGTTATAACTTAGTTCTATCTACAGTTACAAAACTCGGCGTGTATATTGTTCTCGTCAAGCCGAACAACTTTCTAATTTACAGTCATTAGCTCCGACCAACAGAAAGTCCGATATTTTGGTTTGAATGTGGAACACATTGCAAATGAACTTTGAAGCTCCAAAAAGCACAAAAAGGTAGCATAAAAGCAAGGAAGTGTGTTATAACTTCTGCATACATTAACTGATCTCGATGAAACTTCAGCAGTGTGTCACATGGATGTGACTATTGTGAGTCAAAGTTATAGCGCCACCAACTGGCAGAAGGAAGTGTGTCACTTTCAAAATGCTTTGAAATCACCCTCTTATGTCTCAAGTGAACAAACAGACCAACAGAAAGTCAGATATTTTGGTTTGAATGTGGAACACATTGCAAATGAACTTTGAAGCTCCAAAAAGCACAAAAAGGTAGCATAAAAGCAAGGAAGTGTGTTATAACTTCTGCATACATTAACTGATCTCGATGAAACTTCAGCAGTGTGTCACATGGATGTGACTATTGTGAGTCAAAGTTATAGCGCCACCAACTGGCAGAAGGAAGTGTGTCACTTTCAAAATGCTTTGAAATCACCTTCTTATGTCTCAAGTGAACAAACAGACCAACAGAAAGTCAGATATTTTGGTTTGAATGTGGAACACATTGCAAAGGAACTTTGAAGCTCCAAAAAGCACATAAAGGGAGCATTAAAGCAAGGAAGTGTGTTATAACTTCTGCATACATTAACTGATCTCGATGAAACTTCAGCAGTGTGTCGCATGGATGTGACTATTGTGAGTCAAAATTATAGCGCCACCAACTGGCAGAAGGAAGTGTGTCACTTTCAAAATGCTTTGAAATCACCCTCTTATGTCAAGTGAACAAACAGTTGATAAAGAAATCGGGTATCAATATATTGAATTATGAATTATTGCAGTGATCAACTGTGATGTCCGGTTAAGATGAAAATAAACCGGCTGCGCCGTCTCTAAGCGATTATCTTTCTGAAACACTTCACAAAAACTTACAGAAACGGATAACACAAACATGATGTTGGAAATATTCACTTATCAGAATAGTTATATTAAACTTTAGTCTATTTCAGTTAAAGCCATTTAAGTTATAAAGCTGTCTCATATGTAATTTCTCCTTTAATTCTATAATATAACCACTAGGTGGAGTTCTAAGCCTATTTTCTGTATTCTCGTTGTTTTAACGTATGAATTAAGACTTGTACGTTGTTGAGAACGCAGTAAAGTGTGACGCATATTTCGTTCTGTGAGTTTTATGAGTACTCCGAGTCTTTATTAAAACCAACACATGAAACATATGTCTAAAGAAAGTAGGGATGGGTTAATCGATCCGAACGTATCAAAACCTCCGAGAATGATGTTTTAGGGTTGCCTCTGACAACACGCGATCCGCGAGGCGAGATTATTTTTGCTCACATCTTCACGAAGGTTTGTCGGTTGTATACAATGTTTACCTGTTTGAACATTCAAGCGATTTTACACTATTCAACTCAACAAATGTGAAAACAACTCAAATACATGTTTGCGAGCAGATTGTGTGACACAGCGAGCCGCGTCGTGTATAACGCACGCACTCCGATGAGAGTTCGCTTTTGCTGCTGCTTGCGTCTGAACGGACAATTTCATACAAAAAAAATGTCAAAATAGGCTACATGATATATTGGGGAGTCTGTTATACCTCAAGTGAACAAACAGACCAACAGAAAGTCAGATATTTTGGTTTGAATGTGGATATCTTGGAATTTTTCTCTCTCTGAGTGCCCCTTGCCATTCTGTATGTGTTTGTGTGTGCGTGCGGGGAATTTACTGGATAAATACGGTCTACATGTAAAATCCCATTCACTTACATTGGCTGAGCAAAGAGGCTCCCTCTACTGGAGTAACTCTGTCTACCACATGCAGCTCTCCTGTTTAATCTCTCTAATGGAGCATTTCAGTCTCCTAGTGGGTGGAGCTCCAGACTTAGAATTCAGAAGACATTGTATTTGCGTCTGCACGAAGGTAAGTCAATTGTTTGTTTTAGTGCTTTCCAGTTTGAACATTCAAGCGATTTTACACTATTCAACTCAACAAAGGCAACACAACTCAAATTAATGTTTGCGAGATGTTTGTGTGACACAGCGAGCGAGCCTCGTCGCATATAACGCTCGCACGTCGATGAGAGTTCGCTTTCCCTTCTTGCGTTTGAACGTACAATTTCATACACCAAAATACATGATATATTAAGGTGTCTGCTATATCTCAAGTGAACAAACAGTTGATAAAGAAATCAGGTATCAATATATTTAATTACTAATTAATGCAGTGATCAACATTGATGCCGCTAGTGGTATCCTGTTAGATTTTTCTCTATCGAAACAGCGTTAACAGCTTAAACAAAATACTGCGTTATTTTTGTCCATACAGATACATTTAATACATCGTCACAAACTATGAAAGTTGTACTTTTACAATACACTTACAATAACAACAAAACCTTGTGCTTTTGTAAAATAAAGAAAATAAACCGGGTGTGCAGTCTCCGTCTTAGTTTTTATGACGTGTTTCAGAAAAATAATCGCTAACAGAAACGTATAACACAAACATGAAACATATGTCTAAAGAAAGTAGGGATGGGCTGATCGATCCGAACGTATCAAAACTTCCGAGAATGATGTTGATTTAGGGTTGCCTCTGACAACACGCGATCCGCGAGGCGAGATTATTTTTGCTCGCAACTTCACGAAGGTTTGTCGGTTGTATACAATGTTTGCCTGTTTGAACATTCAAGCGATTTTACACTATTCAACTCAACAAATGTGAAAACAACTCAAATACATGTTTGCGAGCAGATTCTGTGACACAGCGAGCCGTGTTGTGTCTAACGCCGGTTTCACACTGCATGCGTTAGCAGCGCATATTTTTTTTGGCGCCCATGTTAACAGATTAGAGCATTCACACCGCATGCAGAGGCGGCGCGGCAGCGCGTAGCAGGAGCAGAGCAGGAGCAGCAGTTCCACGATCATTTCGGCGTCCTGTCTATTTTTGCCGTGCAGCTTATGCTGAATTAAAGTGACAATACATTGATCATGGCAAAAATACACAGCAGTTACCAAAAGCGCATTGATGATATCTATTGTGTTTTAAACAGTCAATGAAATGACCTTCATCAATTTAAAAAGAAAACAAATGTCCAAAAACAAACTTGTTGCCCAAACTACAAAAAGAAGTTTATATAATTTATACTGCCAGTTTAGTTTAAGTTAGATTAATTTAATGTATAAATGTATATACACATAACTAATATATATATATATATATATATATATATATATATATATATATTGTCATAAGGATGCCATGCTGATATCATGCTGACAATCATAAACAAAAGCACGTGGTGTCACAGCCGGCATGGTCGAGTCGGAGTTCGGCGACAAGATGGTAATATGCACCATATTCTCTCCTTCGTCGGTTCATGGAGTGAACCCAAAGTCTGCGTCTTTTCCGTAGTCTTCGTAATAGCAAATACAGCGCAATGGCCTTCCTTCTATCAACAACTCGCACTACACGGTCAACAAAAACAAAGATGAACCAAAAGTTATATAATATTATATTAATATTATTATAATAATATAATATAAATGTATTTGAAAACGAAATAAAGCAATGCCAACTTACCCATAGCCTACTTTGTCTGTAAACAAGCCGCACGCGTCAAACGCTGCCAGTATGAAAGCAAAACGTGCGTGTCCTGCTTCCGCTCACCGTACGCACTGCTCCTGCGCTGCTTACGCTCTGCTAACGCGTGCAGTGTGAAACCGGCATAACGCGTCTCCGATGAGAGTTCGCTTTCGCTGCTGCTTGCGTCTGAACGGACAATTTCATACAAAAAAAATAAAAATAGGCTACATGATATATTGGGGAGTCTGTTATGTCTCAAGTGAGCAAACAGTTGAGAAAGAAATCTGGTATAATTATATTGAATTCTGGCATTATTCCAGATGACGTCCTGCTATATTTTTCTCTCGAAACAGCGGAAACAACTTAAACAAAATACTGCGGTATTTTTCCCCATACAGATACATTTAATACATCATCACAAACTATGAAAGTCGTACTTTTATTTGTGTACACTTAAAATAACAACAAAACCTTGTGCTTTTGGAAAATAAAGAAAATAAACCGGGTGCTCAGTCTCTGTCTTCGCGATAATCTTTCTGAAACACATCACAAAATTCAAGTGAACAATCAACCATTCACGCAGTCTGTATTTTATCATCTCACAATGAATACAGATGCAACAAGCACGGCACAAAACGAAAATAATGATACTTCTCAGTTCTCAAAAGATTAAACTGAACTGTGCCTTGAATATCGTATCATGCGATAAAACCCTCTTAAAGAGACAGTAACAATTTAGCCTTCGCCCTGAGCATTGACATCCCAAATCATTGAAAAGTACAAATGGTATTATTTAAAGTTTTTTTAAAAATTTTTTCTGTGATCTGTTGCTATTTTAATGATTTAAAAATCAAAGCACTGACCATTTAAAAGTGTGAGCTTGTACATTTTGAAATAGTTTTAAACAGTCACAGCAATGCAGTGTTATTATGTGCCTAGATAGTCTTTCAAATAAAATTAGTTTACCCCAAAAAGATATTTCTCTCATTATTTACTCACCCTCAGGCACGTACACACATAGACATCAAAGGGGGCTTGAGCACCTGCCCTTTTTCTTCCTCGAGAGAAAGTGCCCTATTTTCTGGGGTGTTTTTTTATTAATTTTTTTTATAAATAAATTAATATATATATTCCTGTTTGCGCACAGCTTCCCTGTCAAACAAATATATTTATTAAATAAAAAAATCAAAACATCAGGTCGGTAGATGAGATTTTGTCGATTGACCGCCCTCCCTCCCTCCCACCGCGTTGTGTACAGTGCCTCGACTATACAGTTAATTAGCCAAAAGCAAATATAGTTAACTTGTGTCTTGCTAACATTCATGACTCATGAGCGACTAGCTAATGTAATAGGTTAGCTAAAGTCTAGCTAAGGCAATATATCATGGCCATACAGGCCAATATACTGTACTTATTGGAGACATTACAGGTGAATACAGTCAAATTTGTGTGATGTACTTAACATAATGATAAATAATCTTAAGATATTATATCGTATGCTATGTATTGTGAATACACCCATGTTAAACATAAAAATGTACTTCCATTGCATATCATAGGAACACATAAGCGTACATTATAATTACAATGATAAACCTGTACAAAGACCTTCGGATAAATACTGGCCTTCTGGATTAACACATTTAAGTGCTGCAAAAGATATTGACCTATGACATCCTATGACATTAAAAATTATTCTACATTTGAATTACCTCTTAGATGTGACTATTGTGGTTCACGGTCATAGGTCCTGTCCCAAATGGCACACTTCATATGAATTTTCAGTCTTGTGTACTTATATCATGTGTCCATTAACTCCATGAGACCATAGGGTGTCTCGTTTTTCATTTCAGGTATCAGAAGGGTGCTCACGCATACTTTGTGGTTGATATGTGCCCTCGATGCGCACTTTTGCAGAGCCACACTGATGCGAGCTCTACAGCACACATCTTCTCGACAGTCAAAGCGAGGTTACGTTATTGCCCATTGTGCACGGCAACCCTAAAGGCACGGGGGTGGCGGTGCCACCGGCTTGGGCCCGCCATCGCTGCTCGCAGCTATATTTATTATTATTTTTGTTTTTTCGACTATTGGGGCACTTTTGGGGCTCTTAACATGCTCAAAAACTCTTGAAACTTTGCACACTGGTCAGAAACCGCGGCCATTAGGGCCGGGCTGAACATGGTACCCGGGCGTTTCAGGGGGGCTCGACAGCGCCCCCTGGAACAGGGTCCGAAAACTTGGTCTATAAATCAAACACGCTTGCATGTAATAATATGAAACTTGGTACACATATAGACCTCATCGTTTCATATATCCTTCATACTTTACTTTTTACCCCAGCCCAACAGGAAATCGTCTATTTAGGGTTAATTGGAAAACGCATGCAATGGAATGAGAAATACTCCTCCTAGAGAATTCCACCAATCGCCACGAAACTCGGTCAGCATGAAGTCAAGACATTGAGGATGAAAAATTGACAGCGGATTTTTGATATCTCGAATGGTTTGGCCGTGGCGAGGAAACAAAATGATGGTGCGAAAAAGAGAAACAGGAAGTGTGTTATAACTTCTGCATACATTAATTGATCTCGATGAAGCTTCAGCAGTGTGTTCGCTGTAACAGGCCGATCACATGGATGTGACTATTGTGAGCCACCAACTGGCAGAAGGAAGTGTCACTTTCAAAATGCTTTGAAATCACCCTCTTATTTTTACCCGATTTACTTAAAACTTTAGGTGTATAATGTAAACACACAGCAGATGTAGACATGTGAAAGGATTATTGATATCTTCGATACTGTTGCCGCGGCAACGCTTCAAACTTGAATATTCTTTTTTGATGCTTTTGAGACTCTTAGCATACTTGAAATTGCATGAAACTTGACAGACACATCACATTTATTAGCCAGTAGACATGTGCAAAGTTTCAGAAACGGGCGTGGTGCAGGGGCTCAGTAGCGCCACCTTTTGACAAAAGTGGGGGTGTTGCTTTACACTTTGACCCACAGTCACAAAACTCAGTAATTATATTGTTCTCATCGAGCCGGACAACTTTCTAATTTATAGTCATTAGCTCAGACCAACAGAAAGTCAGATATTTTGGTTTGAATGTGGATGTTTTGGAGAATTTTTTCTCCCTCTCTCACTGATCCTATGTCTCTCTGTGTCTGTGGGGAGGGTGCTGATTTGGCTGTTGAGTGAGAATGATTTTATTTTAGTTTTTCAAGGTTTTGGGGCCCTTAACATGCTCGAAAACTCTTGAAACTTTGCACACAGGCTGAAGATGGTACCCGGGCGTGGCAGGGGGGCTCGACAGCGACACCTGGAATGGGATTCGAACACTTGTCCATATATCAAACATGCTTGCATGTAATAATATGAAACTCGGTACACTTCTAGATCTCATCGGGCCGAACAACTTTAGCGCTCTAAGTTTTACGCCAGCCCAACAGGAAGTCGGCTATTATGGGTTGTTTGGAAACACATGCTCTGGAATTATATATATTCCTCCTAGAGAATTAATCCAATCGCCACCAAACTCGGTCAGCATGAAGTCAAGACACTGAGGATGCTACATTGCGGACAGATTTTTGATATCTCGAAAATTTTGGCTAGGAAAAGAATTTATGACTAAAAAAAGGACACATAAAGTGTGTTATAACTTAGTTCTATCTACAGTTACAAAACTCGGCATGTATATTGTTCTCGTCAAGCCGAACAACTTTCTAATTTACAGTCATTAGCTCCGACCAACAGACAGTCAGATATTTTGGTTTGAATGTGGAACACATAGTAAATGAACTTTGAAGCTCCAAAAAGCACATAAAGGTAGCATAAAAGCAAGGAAGTGTTATAACTTCTGCATACATTAACTGATCTCGATGAAACTTCAGCAGTGTGTTCGCTGGAAGAGGCCGATCACATGGATGTGACTATTGTGAGTCAAAGTTATAGCGCCACCAACTGGCAGAAGGAACTTTATGTGTATAATTTAAACACACGGCAGATGTAGACATGTGAAAGTATTATTGATATCTTAGATTTTGGAAGACATTTTTACTTACCATAAAACACAATTACATGGGCAAAACACTTTTACCAAGGACAAAACAAATTAACATTTTAGAAAACAATTGAACAAGACGCAAAACTCTTTTACCAGTCCCGAAACAAATTTACATTCCTTATGGTAAGTCCTCCTGTTTGGACTCCCCAGTGTGTAATTCCATGGTACTGTCCCCTCAAGAGCGGACTCCCATGTCTCCCTTAGGCAGTTACAGCTGCCTTGGTCGCCGTGCTGTACGCTATCCCCCTTCTACGAGGTTGGAACTACCACTGCACCAACTTTTCCACATAGGCCCTAACAGGCCATGTGATGTATTTGCCACTCTTTGCCTCCCCTGCTGGGTAGGTGTGGCCTCCGCAGGGTCTTCTCCCCCTGAAAGAAGGGCTAAGACCCCCTTCCCTCAATGCGTGTAAGGGCCCCGGCCGTAGTTGCTCTATGCGAGAAACATAGAGAGAAAAGAGGCCCAGCCAGGCTGGCCCGTTCCCAGGTTGGCGGCCATCACCTTGTTCCCCCCTCCGGGGTAACGAGAGGGTACGTGAAGTCTGATACAGTTGGTCGTCCTGCACGTAAGAATACCTGCTCGCTCCTGTATAAGCAGTTCACGTACATGGCTCAGCGCATGGCACGTTTATAAGTGGACCCCTAGTGTCGCTTCTCTGACACAACTTGGAGAGAGTGACCGTTGTGTCTTCCCCGCCACATCGCTGAGCCGAGCCACTGTTGTGGCCGGACCATTTCCGGCTCCTCAGAAAAATCCTGAATGAACTCCCGTATTTGCGCCGCTTAAATACCCGTATGTCCGGGGGCGGGATATGCAAATACTGGCTGCCAACTTATCATTGGCCTTTTTTAATAGATCAGAGGTGGATATCGGCACTCAAGAGAGACCTCTAGTGTCGCTTCTCTGACACAACGTCTCGTTCCCTCCATCGGGGAACGGAGGTTACATACGTAACATAGACGTTTAGCCCTCATAATGCATGCCAACTTGTTGTAATGCTGCTTTTTGACTGGTAACTGTTTCATTCGCAATGCATAGCTAATTTCTAGTTAAATGACTGAAAAGTCATTTTTAATTGAAAATGTTGTGAATTCCAATCAGCTATTTGAGCTTTAAATGTTGCTTAGGGCTGTATGTAGCTGTTTCGTGTAGATTGCAATGTTCTTTGCTTACATCAGTTACCTCTATAAAATTGACTCTTTAGCCATCAATGAAGCATTACATTACTACAAACTTGTAGTTCCCCTTCTGTCACTCTCTCCACGTTGTGTCAGAGAAGCGACACTAGGGGTCTCTCTTGAGCGCCGATATTCACCTCTGAACTATGAAAAAAGGCCAATGAGAGTTGGCAACCAGTATTTGCATGTCCCGCCCCCGGACATACGGGTATTTAATCGGCGCAAATACGGGAGTTCATTCAGAAAATTTCTTCGGAGCCGATGGTTGTGTCTGCAACTGCTGCGTGTACACACCAAGTTCCTGCTATCCCTCTGCTGCATGCTGTTGGATTCTACGGCGCACAACAGCGGCTTTCTCCTGTTGCACGGCTGTGCACTTCCTGCCCCCGGGCGCTTCGACAGCGCAGATTAAAGAACTCTCACAAGTTTTTTTCGTAAAAGAGTGATTTTATTTAAAAGAGTAATTTCCTCTAAAAGAGCAAAACACAGTGGCGCTGAACGTCCTTTTAAGGACGCGTCTTTTTCAAGAACCCTTTCCGCCCCTGTGTTGTTCCTGGATGAGGTAGAGTACTCTCCGCTTCCGACGGCCACAGGCGTTGTCTCGTGTGTCTGGGTAGCGATCACACCGAGGCTGCCTTTGTGGGTGGTTCATGTTCTCATTGCGAGAACATGACCATGACAACGTTGCGGTCGCGGCTTGCTTACAACCGTAAGCAAGCCACTCCAGCCGCCCCCCGCTTCGCTCCTTTGTCCCACGAGATTGAGGATGATGCGGCTGGCGATGGAGGCGATTCGGGGATGGCAGCGGGTGCAGCTCCACCGGGTACGCCCCCTCGGACAACCCGCGCCCCGGCACACTCGTTGACTCCCGTCCCCGCTCGAGGTGGCGTGCGACTCGCCTCACAGCCAGTCTGCCTACCCTCTTGCGATGGAAGCAGATGAGTTCGCCTTTTCCACATAGGTCCTAAGTTAGGTCATGTGATGTATTTTTCACTAAAGTTTACCTCCCCTCCCGGGTAGGTTTGGTCTCCGCAGGGTCTTCCCCGCCCTAAATAAGGGCTTAGACCCCCTTCCCTCAATGCGTGTAAGGGCCCCGGCCGTAGTTGCTCTATGCGAGAAACATAGAGAGAAAAGAGGCCCAGCCAGGCTGGCCCGTTTCCATGTTGGCGGCCATCAACTTGTTCCCCCCTCCAGGGTAACGATATGGAGTCTGATGGCTTGAATGGCGCATTGGGGAAGGGTACATGCAGCCTGATACAGTTGGTCGTTCTGCACATAAGAATACCTGCTCGCTCCTGTATCAGCAGTTCACGTACACGGCTCAGCGCATGGCACTTTTATAAGTGGACCCCTAGTGTCGCTTCTCTGACACAACGTGGAGAGAGCGACAGAAGGGGAACGTCTAGGTTACGTATGTAACCTCCATTCCCCGATGGAGGGAACGAGACCTTGTGTCTCCCCTGCCACGTCGCTGAGCCGAGCCACTGTTGTGGCCGGACCATTTCCGGCTCCTCAGAAAATTCCTGAATGAACTCCCGTATTTGCACCGCTTAAATACCCATATGTCCGGGGGCGGGACATGCAAATACTGGTTGCCAACTCTCATTGGCCTTTTTTCATAGTTCAGAGGTGAATATCGGCGCTCAAGAGAGACCCCTAGTGTCGCTTCTCTGACACAACGTCTCGTTCCCTCCATCGGGGAACGGAGGTTACATACGTAACCTAGACGTAATGCAGCATTTTGACTGGTAATTGTTTCTTTTGCTTATTTCTAGGTACATTACTGGAAAGTCATTTTTAATGGAACATTTTGTAAATTCTGATTGAAAATGACACCAATTTAAATGTTTCTTTTATGCTGTTTCAAAAACGATTGTTTAGCCCTCATAATGCATGCCAACTTGTTGTAATGCTGCTTTTTGACTGGTAACTGTTTAATTTGCAATGCATAGCTAATTTCTAGTTAAATTACTTAAAAGTCATTTTTAATGGAACATTTTGTAAATTCTGATTGAAAATGACACCAATCAGCTATCTGAGCATAAATTGTTGCTTTTGGGATGTTTACACCTGTTTCGTAAAGTTTGCAAAGTTCTGTGCTGACAATCAGTTACCTCCATTAAAACAATCGTTTAGCCCTTGTAATGCAGTTTTTTTGACTGGTAATTGTTTAATTTGCAATGCATAGTTAATTTCTTGTTAAATTAGTGAAAAGTCATTTTTAATTGAAAAATCTGTGAATTTAGATTGAAAATTACTCCAATCAGCTTTTTGAGCTTTAAATGTTTCTTTTATGCTGTGTAGAGCTGTTTTATATAGTTTGAAAAGTTCTTTTCTTACATTAAGTTACCTCTATAAAACTGACTCTTTGGCCTTCATAAGGGAAGTCAAGTCAAACCAAGTCAAAACACCAAAAACCTCCTCCAATAGCCCATTGCGATATGGGAACGTGTCCGAGGGTCTCTGTACCCTGCGCGCCAGCCTCAGAAAATTTTTCGGGGAAGGTCTGTGACGTGGAGGACCCAGCGCAGCGGACCCAGCGCAGCGGACCCCCGCCCCATTATCATCCCCCTGACCCACTATTTTACCCAAACTGACCAGTGAGACCCCCTGACCACCCTGGAGGGGCGGGGCTGTCCACGGACCAATTATCATCCCCCTGACCCACTATTTTACCCAAACTGACCAGTGAGACCCCTGACCACCCTGGGGGGGCGGGGCTGTCCACGGACCCATTATCATCCCCCTGACCCACTATTTTTCCAAAAGTGACCAATGAGACCCCCAGACCACCCGGGGCAGGCGGGGCTGTCCACGGACCCATTATCATCCCCCTGACCCACTATTTTTCCCAAATTGACCAGGGAGACCCCTTGACCACCCTGAGAGGGCAGGGCTGTCCACGGACCCGCTATATGCCCACTAACCATCTATTTTGCACACAAACTGAGTCAACCAACAGACTAACTATCCATTAGCAATTAATTGTATAGTTGTATGTCCACCAACACACTAACTGTCCATTCATTTGACTGTAAGTGGGACCACCCACGTACAATTTATTCAACAGGCTATCTGCCCATTAGAATTGATTGTATAGCTGTATGTCCACCAACAGACTAACTGCCCATTCATTTGACTGTAAGTGGGACCACCCACGAACAATTTATTCAACAGGCTATCTGCCCATTAGAATTGATTGTATAGCTGTATGTCCCCTAATAGACCACTGCCCATTCATTTGACTGTATATGGGACTACACACATGCAATTTATTTGCATTGGATGAAATCATTGAATTTGATCCAGAAGTTATAAAAATGCAGTACACCAAGTGATGATTTTGGGTCCATTAAACTGATTGGAAGTGGGTAGTCCCACTTCCAATCAAAGTAATGGGCTAAAAGGATAGACAGACAGACAGACAGACAGATAGACAGATAGACAAACATCCTACAGATAGATACATACATACATAGACATATATTGGACATATTGAGAACTGCACTATGCAAAAGTGCTAAAAAGTGGAATTCTTAGCAAAGAATCACAGACAGGGATTGCTGAGATCCCACATACAATTTGTCCCATTAAATTGATTGGAATTGGGACTACCCACATTAAATTTGTGGGATGTGTATCTCAACTCTAGACAGACTTGGGAAGCTGAAACTTGTATTTCTGTTCATCTCCAAGCCTACTCTTTCTATGGTATACATTTCATTAAGATCGGAGGATGTCGAAAATTTAGTGTGTATCTTCATAATACATGCAAACTTGTAATGCTGCATTTTGACTGTTAATTGTTTCGATCGCATTACATTGCTTATTTCTAGTGACATTTCAGAAAAGTCATGTTTAATTGAACATTTGTGAATTCTGATATAACATTTCTCCAAACAGCTGTCTGAGCTAAAAATGTTGCTTTAGGGCTGTATGGAGCTGTTTCATGAAGATCGCAATGTTCTTGGCTTACATTAAGTTACCTCTATTAAACTGACTCTTTAGCCTTCATATTACATGCAAACTCGTTGTAATAATGCATTTGACTGTTAATTGATTCGTTTGCATTGCATTGCTTATTTCTAGTGACATTACAGAAAAGTCATGTTTAATTGAAAATTTTGTGAACGTCTCGGGTTACACGTGTAACCCTTGTTCCCTGAAAAAAAGCGGAACGAGATGCTGTGCTTTTCACAATCCTAGTTGTGACCGAGCTGAAATAATGTTTGTAACACGTCAATGAACATTGACCGGAATTTATAGCCTCGGATGATGTAATCATTAAATGCACCTGCGGCCAGGCTATAAATGGATACGTCACCAGGTGTCGTCAGATACTTCTTTTTGAAGAGCAGTCCTGGGACGTCCCAATGCGGCAAAGAAGCACAGCATCTCGTTCCGCATTTTTCAGGCAACAAGGGTTACACATGTAACCCGAGACGTTCCCTTTACAAAAAGCTTCACTATGATGCTGCGCTTTTGCTAAGCGCTATGGGGAACGCAAAACCACTACGGTTGTGCAGTGTACTCACAAAAACGCGAGCGGTCTCAGACATGAGCTTGAGATGTCGACTCAAGGGCATAAGAGCCCGGAGTAGCATAAACATCTAAACCATTCAATTTTGATGAATGTGTGCTTAGAGGTCCAGCCTGCCGCATCACAAACTTGTTTAGGCATGGGCTGAGATGTCGACTCAAGGCCATAAAGAGTCCGGAGTAGCAAAGCATCTAACCCATAAAGTTCGATGAATGTGTGCAAAGAGGACAACCTGCCGCATCACAAACTTGCTGCAGAGGGAGACCTCTAGCCAAGGTTTTAGTGGTGGAGAGCCCTCTGTAGAGTGCGCCCTAAATCCTACTGGCGAAGCTTGACCGCGCGCCTCGTAGGCCCGGGCAATAATGAGGATGCCTCTTAGAGGGCACCCAGCCCACCAAGCCGTGGCAAACCACAGTGGCCACATAGAACCTGGAAGAACCCGCTGACAGTTCTTTCTACAGAAAATCCAGAACTGAAGCAAACTGGCAGTTAGCTGGTTCTGTAATATGAACTTTAGTAGAAGGAAACGCATGCAGGCGCATTTGAGCTATGTATGCTCAATGTATGCTCAGCCCCCCCCACCCCGAGGGGCGACTCGGGGAGAAGTAGAGGAGACATTGCGCTATCAACAGAGGTGAAGAGGTCCTCTTCTGCCCTGAAAAATCTACCCAGATCAGTTCCAAGTGGAGGGAGCCCTAGCACTTGAAATGGTCTCGATAACCTCAAGATTAAACCCTGTGAACCTCATTTGGTACCCTTAGGGGCCAGACATGAAAGGTTTCACAATTCGGGCCAAGGATGAGAAGGCCCTCCCTGTTCGGAATCGCCCAAGCGAGCCGTCGAGGAGAGGTATTAACTCCGAGAAACATATCCTGTTCGGCCAGCGCAGCGCCATTAAAAGGAGGCAAGACCCTTGCTGGTGAACACTGCCAAGACTCCCGGGAGCAGAGAAACCGGGGAAAGAAACGCATACGGACAGATGCATTCTGGGTCATGTATGTGTCTTAACGTCCAGACCCAAGGGGGCTGGGTGATTTCAGGGAGAAGTAGAGGAGACATTGCGCTATTCATAGAGGTGAAGAGCTCCTCTTCTGCCCTAAGATCTCACCCAAACTTGTTCCAAGTGGAAAACGCCTGGCATTTAAAAAGGTCTCGATAACCTCAGAAGAAAGCCCTGTGTCCCTCAGTTGGTACCCTTAGGGGCCAAACATGAAAGATTCCACAATTCGGGACAGGGATGAAATATTGCCCTGTGCCTGAGATAGAAGATCCTTCCTGTTCGGAATCGCCCAAGGCAAGCCGTCGAGGGAAGAAATTAGCTCCGAGAACCAAGCCCTGTTCGGCCAGCGTGGTGCTATCAGTAAGAGGCAAAAACCCTTGCTGGCGAACTCTGGGCAACTACTACCTTAGGGTGGAGTTCTTAACTCCCCCGTTGGTATTTTCTGTCTAGACAGTAAATCTGCTCCCACATACGGGCATCCAGGGATATAACTGACCTGAGTGACAAACACCAAGAGGTGGCGGGAATGGAGGGGCTTCGAGGGGCTACCGGGAGGGGTGACGTGAAGCATGCGTCCCGTCCCGAGGGGAGATACCCCCTAATCTAGGCGCAAGACAGTCAGGGTTTTCTCTTACTAGAAATTATAGTCCTGAGGTCTTGCTTCGGGGCTGGCGAGGGCGGCGAGACTGTCCCCAATCCCTGGGCTGAGGAGCACGACTCGCCATGCTTTGCTTTTGAGCTTCCCTTCAGACAGGACCAAGGTGGGTCTGAGGCTTGCTCGTCAAGCGCAGAACCCACACTCAGGTCGTCCAGGAGGTCAGCCTGGTACGCCTGTAAATCAGCATAGTGTGCAGAGCAGCACCAGCCTGACCTGCTGCTTGATAAGCCCTTCCCACTAAAGTGGAGGTTGTCCTACAAGGCTTTGAGGGGAGAGAGGGCTTCTTAAGTGACGATGCCGAGCCCGGCGAGAGATAGCCAGCAAGCGTCTCTCCGACCGGCGGCATCACTGAATACCCCCGTGCCTCAGCACCCATGATAGGCGAATATAATGACGTCTAGGGTATGTGAACACGGGAAGAAAATATATATATATTTATTTATTTTTTTATAGGGGTTCCTCCATGAGCGAAAAAGCTCTTCATGGAGGTTATCAAAGAAGGGAAGGGACTCATGAGGCGTTCCCTTTCTTAGACTGGAAGATAAAATCTATCCCCTAATTTGGAGGGTTTGGGGGTCTCTTTTTCGAGTGGCCAGTCCAATCTGGCAACCGCACGAGTAACAACATCGAGCAATTCCTCCGTAGATTTTTATCGCGGACGGAACGCTCGGAGGCGGGAAGAGAATCACCATCCTCCTCATGATCCGAAGAAGCGTCAGAACGCACTTCGAGATCATGTGAAGGACCAGCTGGGTTTGGGGAGAGAGTGAGAGAAAGGGAACAACCCGTCTCTTGCTCCTCATCCAAATCCATGCAAGAGCCACACGAACGATCTTTTTTTATTTTTTTTCGTGAGTGCTGACTCCCGGAAGCAAGCAAGGCGAGCGTGAAGCACTTTGCCTGTTAGAGCAAATCGCAGTGCTCGCACCCGCCCTGCTGCAACGCGAGAGCAGCGTGCTCTTACCCCCAAACAAACAGAGCAAAAACTGATGCGTGTCCTCTTCAGCTATAGAGCATCGTTTGCGGCTTTCAGTCATTCTCTCTTTTTTTCTTTTTTTTTTATATATATATATATATATATATAATATTTTCTAAACAGAAGAGAAAAGAGAAAAATGTTCACTGCACACAGCCTAACCAATTCTAACTCCTAACAGAGGAAAGAAAGTTTTGACAGGGTTTGTAAAACACAGAGAAACAGAATCGCTCTGAAAAAAGAGTTTCTGACGACACCTGGTGACGTATCCATTTATAGCCTGGCTGCAGGTGCGTCTAATGATTACATCAGCCGAGGATATAAATTCTGGTCAATGTTCATTGACGTGTTACACACATTATTTCAGCTCGGTCACAACTAGGATTGTTCCCCATAGAGCTTAGCAAAATCGCAGCATCATAGAGAAGCTTTTGTAAAGGGAACAGTGATATAAAATGACTCCAAACAGCTGTGGGAGCTTAAAATGTTGTAGGGCTGTATTGAGATGTTTCGTGAAGATTGCAATGTTCTGTGCTGACAATCAGTTTCCTCAATTAAAATGACTGTTTAGACTGTATAAAATAACAAATTTAGATTGAAAATGACTCCAATCAGCTTTTTGAGCTTTAAATGTTTCTTTTGGGCTGTTTACAGTTGTTTCATTAAGTTTGCAAAGTTCTGTGCTGAAAGTCAATTACCTCCATTAAAACGATTGTTTAGCCCTCATAATGCATGCCAATTTGTTGTAATGCAGCTTTTTGACTGGTAATTGTTTAATTTGCAATACATAGCTAATTTCTAGTTAAATTACTGAAAAGTCTTTTTTAATAGAGAGTTTTGTGAATTCTGATTGAAAATGACTCCTATCAGCTATTTGAGTTTAAAATGTTGCATTTGGGCTGTTTAGAGCTGTTTCATAAAGTTTGCAAAGTTCTGTGCTGAAAGTCATTTACCTCCATTAAAACGATTGTTTAGCCCTCGTAATGCATGCCAACTTGTTGTAACGCTGCTTTTGACTGGTAATTGTTTCATTTGCAATGCATAGTTAATTTCTATTTACATTACTGAAAAGTCATATTTAATTGAACATTTTGTGAATTCTGATATAAAATGACTCCAAACAGCTGTCTAAGCTTAAAATGTTGCTTTTGGGCTGTTTAGAGCTGTTTCATAAAGTTTGCAAAGTTCTGTGCTGAAAGTCATTCACTTCCATTAAAACGATTGTTTAGCATTCATAATACATGCACAATTGTTGTAATAATGCATTTTGACTGTTAATTGTTTCATTTGCATTACATTGCTTATTTCTAGTACCATTACAGAAAAGTCATGTTTAATTGAAAAATTTGTGAATTCTGATATAAAATGACTCCAAAAAGATGTCTGAGCTTAAAATGTGTTTTTTAGGTCTGTATGGAGCTGTTTCATGAAGATTGCAATGTTCTTTGCTTACATTCAGTTACCTCTATAAAACTGACTATTTAGCCTTCATAATACCTGCAAACTTGTTGTAATAATACATTTTGACTGTTAATTGTTTCATTTGCATTACATTGCTTATTTCTAGTGACATTACAGAAAAGTCATGTTTAATTGAAAATTCAGTGAATTTAGATTGAAAATAACTCAATCAGCTTTTTGAGCTTTAAATGTTTCTTTTGGGCTGTTTAGAGCTGTTTCATAAAGTTTGCAAAGTTCTGTGCTGACAATCTGTTACCTCCATTAAAACGATTGTTCCCTTTACAAAAAGCTTCACTATGATGCTGCGCTTTTGCTAAGCGCTACGGGGAACAATCCTGCATTGTGAACAGCTGTGAATTTGTGTGTAACACGTCATTGAACATTGACCGGAATTTATAGCCTCGGCTGGTGATGAGCATTAGATGCACCTGTGGCCAGGCTATAAAATAGAGGCGTCACCAGCGTGTCGTCAGATATTTTTCATTCAGAGCATACTGTGCTGTGTGTCTCACAAAACTTTCTTCCCTTTTGTTAGGAGTTAGAAATTGTTAGGCAGTGCACAGAACATTCTTTCCTTTCTCTCTCTGCTCTGAAAGAGATTATATATATATATATATATATATATATATATATATATATATATATATATATAAAAAAAGAGAATGGCGGAGAAACAGAGCAAACAATGCGTGTTTCCTTGTCAACGTTACATGACTGACAAGGACACGCATGATTTATGTTTTGTTTGTTTGGGGGAAGAGCATGCGGCTCTCACGTTGGGGCCGGGCAGGTGCGCGCATTATGACCTTCTTCCTGAGAATGCTGAATGCTTGGTCAGAATGCTTCGCGCTCGCCTCGCTTACTTTCGAGAGCCGGCATCCGCACTTCATTCGTGGGGATCTCGTATGGATCCGGCTGTGGAGCGAGAGACGGGTACATCCCTTTCGCTCGCTCTCTCCCCAGATCCGGCTGGTCCTTCGCGTGATCTTGAAGCACGCTCCGGCACCTCTTCAGTTCACGAGGGGGACCTGGATTCTCTTGGATCTGTAGATTTCGAGTTACCCACATCCGAGCACTCAAAGCATGACACAAAATCCTCTGAAGAGTTATTGATGTAGTTACTCGTGCAGTGGCCAGACTTCAATTAGACTGGCCACGTGACCAAGAAACCCCCAAACGCTCCAAATTAGAGGACAGATTTCTGTCTGGTGGCCAAGGGAAGGGAACGCCTCATCAGTCCCTTCCCTTCTTTGATGACCTCCACGATGAGCTTGCTCATTCGTGGTGGAAACCTTATACCTCGCCCATTCACGTGCCCTCGACGTCGTTATATTCGACTATCGTGGGTGCTGAGGCGCGAGGGTATTCAAGGATGCCGCTGGTCAAAGAGACACTTGCGGGTTATCTCTCGCTGGGTTTGGCATCATCTTTGAAAAAAAACCTGCTCTCCCCTCTAAGCCATGCAGAACTACCTCCATGCTAGTGGGGAGGGCTTATCAAGCGGCAGGTCAGGCTGGTACTGCGCTGCACACCATGGCTGTGTTACAGGCGTACCAGGCTGACCTGCTAAAAGACCTGAGTGCGGGTGAAACTCTCGATGAAGATGCTTTTTCAGAACTTCGTCGAGCCACAGATTTGTCTCTCCGTGCGACCAAGCAGTCAGCCCGTGCCATTGGCCGGTCTCTGTCCGCTTTGGTCAGTACGGAGAGGCATTTATGGCTTAAACTTTCAAGCATCCGGGATGAAGACAGAGTTTTCTTACTCGATGCCCCGGTTTCACCTTCTGGTCTCTTCGGTGACGCCATGAATACGGTTATCTCCAGATTCCAGGAGGTGAAAAGCCACGAGGAAGCCTTTGGGCAGTTTCTTCCTCGCCGCACTCAGGGGGCGGGGCCTTCGGCCACCCAGTCTCACTCCGATTCTGCTTGGAGGGAGGCTCAAAAACAGAGCGTGGCGAGTCGTGCTCCTCCTCATAGGGACTGGGGACCGGCTCGTTGCCCTCAGCAGCCGCACAAGCAAGACCTCAGGGCTGTGATTTCTAAAAGAAAGAAACCCTGATGGTCTTGTACCCAACCTTGTGAGGGTAGTTCCCTTCGGGAGGGCGCGCTTGTATCATCCACTTCGGCCCTCCCGATACCCTCACGAAACCTCTTCACTCCCGCCTCCTTTGGTGTTTCAGGGATAGAGGCTTCCAACAAAGAGTTGGGTGTACCGTTGCTTCCTGCCTTAATCCAGGACACGGAACACTCAACACCCCCTCAACAGGAAGTGTTGAAATTAGTACCCATCTCAGAGAACCTGGCAGCGTGGAAACTTCTGCCAGGTATTTCTATGTGGGTTCTAAAGACAGTAGAAAGAGGCTATAGAATTCAATTAGCTCGCCGCCCTCTGCGTTTCAACGGCGTGGTTCCCACTACCGTAAGACCGGAGCAGGCATGTCTACTGTGGACAGAACTGCAAAATCTCTTGGTAAAAGGGGCCATAGAACATGTTCCCCTTCCAGAGAAAGAGTCAGGCTATTATAGCAGATACTTCCTGGTTCCCAAGAAGGGTGGGGGGGTTGCGTCCGATTCTAGATCTTCGAGGCTTGAACCGCTCAGTCAGGGTGTTCATGTTCAAGATGCTAACTGTCAAGTCAGTCGTGTCTCAGATCCAACATCACAATTGGCTGGTCACGATCGATCTCATGGACGCATATTTCCATATTGGAATTCTGCCACAGCACAGGAAGTTCCTGAGGTTCGCTTTCAGGGATGAAGCCTTCCAGTATCGGGTTCTTCCATTCGGCCTAGCCCTATCACCCCGCAGATTCACGAAATGCATGGATGCAGCACTGGCTCCTTTCCGACTCCAGGGCATCCGCATACTGAATTATTTAGATGACTGGCTGATACTAGCACAGTCTCAAGAACTGGCAGTTCAGCACAGAGATATCGTCTTGGCTCATCTAGGTTCTCTGGGTCTGAGACTCAACGTCAAAAAGAGCGTTCTTTCTCCGACCCAGGAAATTACCTATCTAGGGATTATATGGAACTCAATCACGATGCGGGCACAGTTGCCTCCCGCTCGTGTCAGGTCCATCTAGAACTCCCTGAGCAATCTCAGGCTAGGTCAAAGTTGCACTGTTCATCAATATCAATGAATACTAGGTCTCATGGCATCTGCGTCCACGGTGATTCCTTTGGGCCTTCTCCATATGAGACCGTTTCAGCTGTGGCTAAAAGCCAGGGGATTTCATCCAAGGTCCAGTCCCCTAAGGCAAATAAGTGTTACGCGCTGAGCGCTTCGTTCCCTTTCTATTTTATATTTTGGATGTTCATTCTACTCAGGGCTCTTATGTCCTTGAGTCGACATCCCAAGCTCTTGCCCGAACAAGTTTGTGACGCGGCAGTCTGGTCCTCTCCACGCACATTCATCAGTTTTTATGGCAGGCTCATGCCTGAACAAGTTTGTGATCGAAATTTATGGGTTAGATGTTTCTGCTACTCCGGGCTCTTACGACCTCTCGCGTTCTTGTGAGCACACTTCACAACCGTAGGGGTCCGGACAGCCTCAGTGCGGCGGCGTGGGTATTGCGTTCCCCGTAGCGCTTAGCAAAAGCGCAGCATCATAGTGAAGCTTTTTGTAAAGGGAACGTCTCGGGTTACATGTGTAACCCTTGTTCCCTGAAAAAAAGCGGAACGAGATGCTGCGCTTTTTTGCCGCACTGGGATGCTCCAGGACTGCTCTTCAGAAAAAGGTATCTGATGACAGGCTGGTGACGCCTCTGTTTTATAGCCTGGCCACAGGTGCATCTAATGATCATCACCAGCCGAGGTTATAAATTCCGGTCAATGTTCATTGACGTGTTACACACAAATTCACAGCTGTTCACAATGCAGGATTGTTCCCCGTAGCGCTTAGCAAAAGCGAAGCATCTCGTTCCGCTTTTTTTCAGGGAACAAGGGTTACACGTGTAACCCGAGACGTTTTGCCCTCATAATGCATGCAAACGTGTTTTAATGCTGCTTTTTGAGTGGTATTTAATTCTATTGCAAAGCATAGCTAATTTCTACTTACATTATTGAAAAGTCATTTTTAATTGAAAATTTTGTGAATTCTGATTGAAAATGACTCCAAACAGCTATCTGAGCTTAAAATGTTGCTTTAGCGCTGTATGGAGCTGTTTCGAGAATATTGCAATGTTCTTTGCTTACATCAGTTACCTCAATAAAATGTACTCTTTAACATTCATAATGCATGCAAACTTGTTGTAATGCTACATGTTAATTGTTTCTTTTGCATTGCATTGCTTATTTCTAGTGACATTATTGAAAAGTCATGTTTAATTGAACGTTTTGTGAATTCTGATTGAAAATGACTCGAAAATGTTGCTTTAGGGCTGTTTAGAGCTGTTTCATAAAGTTTGCAAAGTTCTTTGCTGACAATCAGTTACTTCCATTAAAACGATTGTTTAGCCCTCATAATGCATGCCAACTTGTTGTAATGCAGCTTTTTGACTGGTAATTGTTTCATTTGCAATGCATAGCTAATTTCTAGTTAAATTACTGAAAAGTGATGTTTAATTGAAAAGGAAGTTCATTCAGATTGAAAATTACTCCAAACAGCTGTTTGAGCATAAAATGTTGCTTTAGGGCTGCATGGAGCTGTTTCGTGAAGATTGCAATGTTCTTTGCTTACATTCAAGTTACCTCTATAAATTGACTCTTTAGCCTTCATAATTTATGCAAACTTGTTGTAATGCTGTATTTTGACTGGTAATTGTTTTTTTTTGCATTACATTGCTTATTTCTAGTTAAATGTTTAATTGAAAATTTAGTGAATTCTGATATAAAATGACTCCAATCAGCTATTCGAGCTCAAAATGTTGCTTTAGGGCTGTTTAGAACTGTTTCATAAAGTTGGCAAAGTTCTGTGCTGACAGTGTAGTAGATATTATCAGGTATAATCAATGTAAACATTGTTGATTTGTACCACAGTTATATCTGACAGGCAAACATGCAGTTTACTTTGTATATATGAAGGCCTGTGGTCGTAATGGAATGTGTGCTCCATATATGTGTGACTATTTGAAGGTGTGTTCAGAAACAGGAATAGCTTTACATGTGTGCTCTCATGACCGCTGGGAGAATTTATGTCTTCCAAAGGTGGTTCCTGTTACTTCTTAAAATGGTCAGACTAGAGTCAAAAAAGAGGATGATAGATAATGCATGTTTAAAAAGGTATAAGCCCCAACTTGTTTGAGGAGATGTATTTAAGTGAACAAAACCCAGAGTTGTTTAGTTGCTCTGCAGACTGACTCGGCTTTGTTATTTGTAATAATAAAGTCAAATTTTCTGGAATCAAAACCTAAGAATTTGAGAGTGATTCTTCACAGATTAAGGGAAAAACATGAACAGGGACAGAAGCGAGCAGAGGAGTGATTGCATCGTGGGCTGGCTGGGAAGGAAACACAAACAGGTGGCCACCATTAAAAGTTAAGCAACTTTTTGTTTATATAAAAGTTTGTGTTGCTTGCCAGTTTGCCTGTGGTGGTAAGAACACTCAAAAAGCTCTTCTAAACTAATAAGGAAAATTAAAAAAAAAAGAATTAAATAAAGAGTTTTAATTCCAGAAGAAAGAATTGCATGCAATGATCTGTTTTTGGCTATTGAGAGGCTTTGATGGAAATCAATAGATTAAAACAGATTAAGTATAAGGGAGGCCAAGGCAAATTCATCATATGTTGAGAACTTAAAAATATTCCTCATAAGTTATGGAACTAAAATATATTCCTCATTGGCTGAGGGAAGATATTGCTCATTGGTTGAGAAAAATATTACTCATTGGTTGAGAACTTAAAAATATTCCTCATAAGTTAAGGAACTAAAATATATTCCTCATTGACTGGGTAAAGATATCGCTCATTGGTTGTGAAAATATTACTCATTGGTTGAGAAATATAAAATAAATTTAGTTAAGGAACTAAAAATAAATCCTGCAGGTCACCTAAGAGGGGTGAAAAGTTGTCTTTCACTGTGTTGAGGAAGTGTATCAGTGATGGTAAAATAGTTGTGTTTTAGAATTTTAGTGTATCTTTTGAGAGCACTATGTTTATAAAGGCCTTCCTTTTTTAACATTTTTGGTCATTTCTGTGGTTGTGAGAGTATCTGTATCTGTGTTTGAAAGAGTGTGTAGAGTGAGTGTGTATGAAAAAGTATGACTGAATAAAAATATAAGCCCAGTACAGTGATTGGAATGTGAGATGAATCCTTAACAAATAAAAGGAACACTGAGTGGATGTAATATGAGCCCAATAAATTAATAAGGGACAATATGAATGGAGTAAAGATGTCCAATAAAGGAAACTTGTCTTTTATGTGTTGAATGAAGTTTGGAAATGACAGCTGTCTCATATAAATGTGGAAAAAATGTCCTTAGGTAACACACGGAAAACTAACATTTAAAATATAGTAAGGTGTGTGATCCAGAAAGAGAAACTCAGCCGTTACTGCGTAAACAGAAAGTTAACTCTTAGCTTAGTTTTTTTTTTTAGACTGGCAGCTTAGACTTCATACAGAGCATTCAAAAGATATATATCTGTGCTTAAAGTTCAACATTTATAGCACAGGGACAAGTAACAATAAAAAATTAGAAATTGAAATAAAAAATTAAACAATTTAAAGTAATTGAAATCAGGTTGAAAATCAAAATAGCTAGGAGAAAAATAAAATAATAAATAATAAGAATAAGAATTAAAGCTTTGAGTCCAGTATATTGTTTTAAAACAAAGGTCAACGGAGTAAGTGGATTTTAAAACAAAAGGTTGTTATAAAATAAAAGGTATAATTATGGCAGCAACTCCAGTAGATATATTAGGATTAAAATATCCATTGTGTAAAGAACTTATAGATAAACTCTCTAACAAATGGCAAAAAAGAACTAAAAATATGATAACAAAATGGCCAAAAGAAGGGACATTTGATGTATCTTTGTGCGAGGAAATGGAAACATTGATAAGAAATTATAGACCTAAGGAAAGTAACAAAAATAAAAAGAGAGAAGAGAAAAGAGTGAGAGAGAGAGAAGTGCTAATATTATTTAAAAAAGGAGAAAATTCTCTAAAAACCATAAGACAGACTAGGAAAATACTAAAAGAGGCAGAAAAAGAGATGAATAAAAAAGGAGAAGAGGCCCTTGTCAAATCACCTCCAAATATACACTCAGAAGGTTAATTCCCAATGCTCAAGGGAACTGTAGAGATTTTAGGAGAAATGCAGATGGAAGGTAATGTGCAGTTTGAAAAAGAAACACATACAAAATTAGGGGCAAAACCAAATACGAAACAGGATAGAAAAAATGAGAGGAGTCTGTCATTAGATTGTTATGATCAAGTACGGACAACGTTGCAAAAAATTAAAGCACAGTTTAATGAAGAAAAATTATGTGAAGAACCATTAGGACAAGTAAGAAGAGAAGAACAGGAGATAGAAGCAGAAGCGCAAATAATAGAAGCACAAATAAATAGGAAATTTAAAGAAACAGAGAAATTAATACGAGATAGAGATAAATTGGTCAGAAGTAGAAGCCGATTATTAGACACAGGGGAGAGGGAGAGTGAAGAGGAGCTGTCATTTGATAAAGGAAGGTGGACGCAGGAGAGAGCGAGGAAGGCTTAGACCATTGGCGCAACAACTCCCAATTTTAATTAAGGGTACGCAGGGACAATATGTACCTTGGGCAACACAGGACCTTGATGGGCTTGTCGCTCGCCTAACTGATATCCACCAGGGGGCTGGAAAGTGGATAAGAGTGTTTGAAGAACAAACAATGGGCAAACTGTTATCTGTGGGGGACATTAAAGCACTCCTGGCAAAAGTTATAGGAGGAGCCAATATGGTAAAAATCCTTCAAGCATCAGATCTTGAGAGAGCTGTGGATACTTATTATATGGATGGAACTGTTTTTGATGCATACCGTCCAGCAGTGTGGCAGTCAATGCGTCATGAGTATCCAACCAGAGTGGACCCTAAGGCATTAAAAGGGGAATAGCTTGGGGAAACAGAAAACCCAATCACATATGTTCAGAAACAACAAAGCAAATGGAAGCAAGAGACTGAATGGAATCCAGAAGGAGACTCATTAATAGCAATATTGTTCAGAAATGCTGTGATAGATGCTGTGCCAGAAGCTGTAAAGAGCAGGCTGGAAGACGTGGTCGGCTTAACCTCCAAAACACACAAGGAGTTTTGTGATCATGTGACTCATGCAGTAGAGCAATACAGAAAAAATGAACAAAAGTTAAAAACCCAAGAGAAAGAGCTGCAGAAAAAACTAACTCAGTTACAGCTTGAAGAATTGACACAAATGAATAAGAAAAAGATTCAAGCTACAGTAAAGAAAGAAGAATCAGAGCAAATGACAGTAATGACTCCTGTAAATGCTTCAACACCAAACATGCAGCGGAATCCAATTACAGTGATCCCTAAAAATACACAACCGGACCCTGCGCCTGTCATCAATGTTTATGCTCAACAACCAGAAATGATGGGATGGAAAAGAAAATCAACACAAAGGGAACAGAGAGAAAGTAGCGGACTTAAAAGATTTCCTCCAAGAAGGTGCTGGGGTGTGGCATAACAGAGATGAATGCCCTAGGGAACAGTCACCTGGGGTTGGAGGGGGGAGGGGTGGTGGCCTTCTCGGGGTCCATCTCAAGGTCCAGTAAACACTTGGGGAGGACCAAATCAAGTATATTAGGGATGCCCAGAGAATCCTATAGGGGAGAGTCAGCTTCCAGTTTTAACAACCAATGCTGATTAACCCACTGCAGTTTGCGTATCGTTCAAACCGTTCAACGGACGATGCCATCACCACAACCCTCCATCTGGCCCTCACCCACCTAGACAATAAGGACTCATACGTTCAAATGCTGTTCATAGATTTCAGCTCAGCATTCAACACAATCATTCCCCAACACCTGATTGGAAAGCTGAACCTGCTGGGCCTGGACACCTCCCTCTGCAACTGGATCCTGGACTTCCTGACTGGGAGACCTCAGTCAGTCCGGATCGGGAACAGCATCTCCACCACCACCACACTGAGTACTGGGGCCCCCCAGGGCTGTGTGCTCAGTCCACTGCTGTTCACTCTGCTGACTCACGACTGTGCAGCAATGCACAGCTCGAATCACATCATCAAGTTCGCCGATGACACGACCGTGGTGGGTCTCATTAGCAAGAACAACGAGTCAGCATACAGAGAGGAGGTGCAGCGGCTGACGAACTGGTGTAGAGCCAACAACCTGTCCCTGAATGTCGACAAAACAAAAGAGATGGTTGTTGACTTTAGGAGAGCACAAGGTGAACACACTCCGCTGAACATCGACGGCTCCTCTGTGGAGATCGTCAAGAGCACCAAATTCCTTGGTGTTCACCTGGCGGAGAACCTCACCTGGTCCCTCAACACCAGCTCTATCACCAAGAAAGCCCAGCAGCGTCTCTACTTTCTTCGAAGGCTGAGGAAAGCACATCTCCCAACCCCCATCCTCACTACATTCTATAGAGGGACTATTGAGAGCATCCTGAGCAGCTGCATCACTGCCTGGTTTGGGACTTGCACCGTTTCGGACCGCAAAGCCCTGCAGAGGATAGTGAGGACAGCTGAGAAGATCATTGGGGTCTCTCTTCCCTCCATCAAAGACATTTACAAAAAACACTGTATCCACAAAGCAACCAGCATTGTAGACGACCCCACACACCCCTCACACAAACTCTTTACCCTCCTCCCGTCTGGCAAGAGGTACTGAAGCATTCGGGCCCTCACGGCCAGACTGTGTAACAGCTTCTTCCCCAAGCCATCAGACTCCTCAATACTCAGAGACTGGTTTGACACACACGTGTCCTGAGTTGCACTTTAATTACTGTCACTTTATAACTGTCTGCTACCTCAATAACTGCTATGTGCATAGAACATTATCTCATAGTATGTTATGTTTACATTTTTAGAAACTGTCATCTTTTTGCACTACTGAGTACTGGTCGGCGCTGCACTGTGTCTATTGTCCTGTTCATTGTCAGTAATTTGTTGTACTGTCCTGTACTTTTTGCACATGTTTGCACGTGCACTTTATATAGGTATATATATAGGTAGTTTATATAGGTATTTTATTTTGTTGTGTAGTCTCATGTGGTCCTATGTTGGTCTTTTGTTGTTTTTATGTAGCACCATGGTCCTGGAGGAACGTTGTCTCGTTTTGCTGTGTACTGTACTAACTGTATATGGTTGAAACGACAATAAAAACCACTTGACTTGACTTGACTTGATCAGGAACCTATGCTGCAGGTTAAAATAGAGGGGAAAACAATACCTATGCTAGTAGACACAGGAGCAGTTTACACATGTGTAAATTCAAATTATGCCTCACATGTCCCCTTGTCTGGAAAATTTGCAAAGACAATAGGATTCTCGGGACAAATGCAGTTAATTCCAATGACCTCTCCAGTTTGTCTACAAGCTAAAAACAAAACTGCAACCATACCTATTCTGGTATCAAATCAGACACCGGTTAATTTGTTAGGAAGAGATGCATTGTGTAAATTGGAACTTCAAATTTGGTGTTCTCCAGAGGGAGTGTATATAGACTTACAGGGAATAGGAACTCAAATGATGATTTCTGAGCCAAGAGCAAATGTGTACTGGATAGGACAGATAGAAAACGACGTGAGACAAATAATAAATAAATGGGGAAAATTTATTGAAGCACAGATTCCAGAAGCACAGTTGCCAAAATCAGAATTTCACTGTACAATGATATACGATCCTGAGAGAGATGCAGAAATAGAAAATAAATGGCAGGAAGGAACTAAACAACAAAAAATCGAAATGACCTCACAATTCATCATAATAGGTAAACAGGGAGCAGCTTTGAGTATAACATAGAATGAATTTGTAAAAAATTGGTTTAATATAGTAAATTCTGCTCCACATGTATCCTTATATTTAGGTAAAAATTCAAGTGCAAAATATTTGGGACCAATGATAATAAAAGCTAAACAGTGCCAATGGGAAACAACAGTAAATCCATTGATTTTCCATTCTACTGACAAAAATTACATAAAAATTTTGTGTGGAATGTCAATGATGGGTACTCCACAAGAAGTAGTCATCAATGAAAAAATACAAACACAAATGATGACAACACACAAATTGGTAGAGTCTATTGATGCTGAACTATTTAAAGAATTGGAGTGTCAGGTACCAAATTAAATATGGTCTCAGCATGACACAGATGTAGGAATGGTAAATTCAGCCAGTCCAATAAGAATACGACTTAAGCCAGTTGCACGTCTGCCAAGAAAATCGCAGTACCCTTTGAGGGCTGAGGCTGAAACAGGCATAAAAGACACTATAGATGGTCTAGTAAAAGCAGGAGTACTGGTGGAAACAAACAGTTATTGTAATACTCCAATTTTTCCTGTAATCAAAGCAAACAAATCTAAGTGGCGACTGGTACATGATTTACGTGCAATAAATGATATAGTAGAGGATTGGCCAGCGGATGTTCCAAACTCACACATGCTGCTGACAAATGTCCCCCCTGATACCAAATACTTTACCGTGATTGATTTATGTTCGGCCTTTTTCAGTGTTACGGTGGCAAAGGAAAGTAGGTACTTGTTTGCATTCACATATGCTGGAAAACAGTATACTTACAAACGAATGCCACAATGATTTAAACACTCACCACATATATTTAATCAAGTTCTCAAAGCTGATTTAGAAGACCTAATGATAGACAGCACTATGCTGCAGTATTCCTCAGTTTGTAGATGATTTAATGATTTGCTCCACATCATTGGAACAGTGTCATAGAGATTCTATTAAAGTACTTACTAAGTTAGCTCAAGGAGGACATAAAGCATCCAAAACAAAACTACAGTATTGCCAGCCACACGTGGAATACTTAGGATGACTGATCTCGTATGGCACAAAAGCTATAGCTCCAAATCATTTAGAAGGCATAAGTAAAACACCATTGCCGCAAACAGTAGGGCAGATGATGACCTTCCTAGGAATGACAGGCTTCAGTTCTGATTGGATAGAGGGATATGCAGTAAAAACAGCTCCACTAAGAGAGATCATGAAACAAGAAGGATTGCAATATTTAAATACAAAATTAAAATGCAATTCAGCACTGGAATTCAGATGCAATGATATTGTTTGAATCTATAAAGAAAGAATTATAACAAGCACCTGCCCTCTGTAATCCTGACTACACAATACCTTTTCACCTGTATGTGGCAAACAGAACTGATGGCTATGCATCAGCTGTATTAATGCAAGAGACATGTAGTGGCAGGAAAAAACAACCCATAGCGTACTATAGCACTAAGTTGGACAATGTAGCACAAGGTCACCCACCATGTTACCAACAAGGCCTTGCAGCATTATATTTTGCTTATGAGAAGACATCCACGTTGACTATGGGGTACCCAGTAATCATTTACACGCATCACAAAATTGTAGAGTTACTAGAACAAGGAAAATGTGTTTTAACGCAAGCCCGTATTTTAGCATACTCATCACTACTGACGTATCCAGATGTTACCATTAAACGATGTAATACAATCAATCCAGCTGAATTGATTCCTCTGGCTTATTGGCTAATTCATTGGCATTCACTAGGTTACGACCGGATCTTGAGTCAACACCAATCTCTGAAGCAGAAGTAATTTAATTTATTGATGGTTCCAGTTTTAGAGATTATATAGGAACTCATACAGGCTATTCAGTAATAAAGAAAGACAAGGTACCAGTAATACCTCAACATTGTGTACAGCCATGTTCTGCTCAATCACAATTGCATGCCAATTAGCAAAAGGACAAATAGCAAATATTTTTACTGATTCAGCTTATGCTCATGGTGCATGTCATCTATTTGGGGCTGTGTGGAAACAAATAGGTTTCAAAAAGAGTGATGGAACTCCCATCCAACACACTCAACAGATAGGTCAGTTAATTTCTGCTATGATGTTACCAAAGCGATTAGCTGTTATCAAATGTCAGGCTCATAAAAAGGAAACAATTATATCATTAAGGGTAACAACAAAGCTGATTTAGAAGTTAAAAAAGCATCAGAATATAGGGTAGCAGTATTAGCTCCAGCAATTTTAATAGAACCACAACCGCAGATAGAGGATATAATCAGAATTCAACAACAAGCAAGTCCATATGAACAGACCATGTGGCATCAAAGAGGAGCCAAGAAAGACACACAAGATATTTGGCGTTCACATGAAGGACAGATAGTCGCACCAACTACACTATTAAACATACTTATTACAGATGCGCATGGATTTGACCATTGCGCAAGGGGGGGAGTGTTAAGAAAAATTAAACAGCAAGAATATTGCAGGGCTCTACAGTGCAAGTATTTCACTTGCATTTGCCCCTAAAAATAGACATGTGCGAACTGGAAAAATTATTTACGAGCACAGTGTGCGAATAAAGATTACAAACGTAACCCCCTCCCCCCTTTTTAAGATAATTTAAAAAAAATTACAAGAGCCACATTCCACAAGCGGCTTGTGCAAATCACAGTAGAGTTTTCTGGGATGACGCCGTCCAGTCAGAGAGAGAAAGGTGAACAATGAAAAAAAGTAGCGGTATAGGCGACATCGCATTTTATTTTAAGAGAAAAAGAGATGAGGAGAAAGAGGGATTTGGCGAGGGGGATTCGCAAGGTTCAACTAATGAATTCTCTTCACAAGGTTTACCTGAGACGGCTAGCGTTAGGGATGCTGAGAACAACATTAGGGAAGCTACCGTGACCCCAGCTGTCACTTCAACGTCCACTGTAGCCGGTGGAGGGAGAACATATAGATTCAATGCAAATTGGCTCAAAATGTTCCCATGGCTGTTCGAAAACAACGTCATGTTCTGCAAATATTGTAGAGGGCAGAAACAGGTGGGCATCTCGTTATTCATGTCAGGAAACACGCATCTGAAATAGTGATGGGTCGTTTGCGATCGTTTCGGCTCTTGTAGGTGAACGTTGTTAGCCGGCTCGCACACCAGAATCTATTTATACATATATTTAAAAACAAATTAAGATACGAATAATCAAAAGATTTAAAAATAACGAAAAAACAAATAAAATAATATAGGCCTAAATGCTCAAGCGCACACATTGGTTCTGACTGTCCGCTCAGACTAAAAGCCTCACCTGTTGTTCCTGTCAATCAGACAGTGGCAACCAATGAACCAAAGATGCGTGAGGGAGGGCGGAGCCAACTTATGTTGTTCAGATTGTATTTGAATTGTTACATTTGCACTTTGTTTATATACATTGAAAAGTTATACTTTAAATGCACACGTGAAATAACATCCTTCTTTTTTACATTTATTTCGATTTGTGGGATGCTGCAGTTTTGCAAATGATTTATTTTTCTTTGATATGGTGCATTATTCTATTATCAGTACCGCCGCTACTTGCATACTGCGCAGTTTGCGTAGGGCATCAATTCCCTAGGGGTGCACCATCTTACCCTAGGATGGCACCAGAAAGTCCACCGGCTGCCCTTACTCGCTATACGTTATTTTGTTACCCGAAAACAGTTGCGGAACACAGACGATCGCTTCACGCTCATATCACGTGTAGGGCATCAATTTGGCCAGCGGTGGCCCTGTCTATTATGCTGTTCAGACTGCATTAGTTTTGAATGGTTAGATTTATATGCACTTTATTTATATACAATAAGTTTTATATACAATACATTTTTAAATACATTGTGGTTAAGCTAGAGTATAATTTCATTTAATAATTTTATTAGATTTGTTTTAACACCAATTCCTTACATCCGGTCACTCTCAAAGCCTTCTGCTCCCTGCCGTTTACAACACCGGAGCAGGAAGGACTTCACAGACTTTGTCCAGTCTGTGCCCTTCAGACTTATGTCCACCGCTGTAGCCAGTGGCGTAAGTCAGGGCAACTATTAGTTTGCCATGGGGACCACAACAGGGGGGCGGCTGCCTCCAAGCAGACTATGTCGCATTGGGTGAGGGACGCTATTGCCCTGGCCTACAATGTGCATAGTCAAGCTTCGCCAGGAAGTATCAGGGCTCACTCTACCAGAGGGGTCGCCTCCTCCAAAGCCTTGGCTAGAGGTGTCCCTCTGCAACATGTTTGTGATGCAGCAGACTGGTCCTCTCTGCTCACATTCATCAGATTTTATAGTTTAGATGTTCATGCCACTCCGGGCTCTTATGTCCTTGAGTCGACATCTCAAGCTCATGTCTGAGACCTCTCACGCTCTTGTGAGCACACTACACAACCGTAGGGGGTCAAGACAGCCACATTGTGGCGGCGTGGGTATTCTCGTTCCCAAAGTGCTTTCCAGCGCAGCATCAGAAGTGTAGCTTTTTGAAAAGGGAACGTCTTGGGTTACTTAAGTGTAACCCTTGTTCCCTGAAAAAAGCGGAACGAGTTGCTGCGCTTCATTGCTGCACTGGGATGCCCCAGGACTGCTCTTCAGACAAAAAACCTTTCGACGCGCCTGTGATGCATCTATTTATAGCCCTGCTGCAGGTGCATCCAATGATTACACCAGCAGAGGCTATAAATTCTGGTCAATGTTCATTGACCTGTTGCACACATATTCACAGCTGGTCACACATGAAGTTGTTCCCAAAGCGCTTTCCAGTGCAGCATCTTGTTCCGCTTTTTTCAGGGAACAAGGGTTACACTTAAGTAACCAGAGACGTTTTAAAGCACAGATAGCTGTTTGGAGTCATTTTCAATCAGACTTCATTTCCTTTTCAATTAAACATGACTTTTCACTAATTTCACTAGAAATTAGCTATGCATTGCAAAAGAAAAAATTACCAGTCAAAATGTAGCATTATATCAAGTTGGAATGCATTATGAGGGCTAAACAGTCATTTTAAAGGAGGTAAATGATTGTAAGCAAAGAACATTGCAAACTTTATGAAACAGCTCTAAACAGCCGAAAAGCAACATTTTAAACTCAGATAGCTGTTTCGAGTAATTTTCAATCTGAATGAACTTCCTTTTTAATTAAACATGACCTTTCAGTAATGTAACTAGGAATTAGCTATGCATTGCAAAAGAAACAATTACCAGTCAAAATGCAGCACTACAAAAAGTTTGCATGCATTAAGAAGGCTAAACAGGACTTTAATGTAGGAAACTGAATGTAAGCAAAGCTCATTGCAAATTTCTCGTAACAGTTCCAAACCTCCTTAAAGCAACATTATAAGGTCAAATAGCTATTTGGAGTCATTTTCAATCTGAATTCACTAAAATCTCAATTAAACATGACCTTTCAATAATGTATCTAGAAATAAGCAATGCAATGCAAAAGAAACAATTACCAGTCAAAATGCAGCATTACAACAAGTTTGCATGCATTATGAAGGCTAAAGAGTCAATTTATAGAGGTAACTGAATGTAAGCAAAGAACATTGCAATCTTCACGAAACAGCTCCATACAGCCCTAAAGCAACATTTTAAGCTCGGATAGCTGTTTGGAGTAATTTTCAATCTGAATGAACTTCCTTTTCAATTAAACATCACTTTTCAGTAATTTAACTAGAAATTAGCTATGCATTTACATCTATGCATTTGGCAGACGCTTTTATCCAAAGCGACTTACAGAGCCCTTATTACAGGGACAATCCCCCCGGAGCAACCTGGAGTTAAGTGCCTTGCTCAAGGACACAGTGGTGGTGGTTGTGGGGCTTGAACCAGTGTCCTTCTGATTACCAGATTACCAGTTATGTGCTTTAGACCACTACACCACCACCACTCCGTTTCAAAAAATCGTTTTAATGGAGGTAACTGACTGTTGCTGTAGGTTTTTGCCTTAATCTGTAAAGAATCACTCTCAAATTCTTAGGTTTTGATTCCAGAAAATGTATTATTATTACAAATAACAAAGCCGAGTCAGTTTGCAGAGCAACTAAACAACTCTGGGTTTTGTTCACTTAAATACATCTCCTCAAACAAGTTGGGGCTTATACCTTTTTAAACATGCATTATCTATTATCCTCTTCTTTGACTCTAGTCTGACCATTTTAAGAAGAAAACAGGACCCACCCTTGGAAGACATAAATTCTCCCAGTGGTCATGAGAGCACACATGTAAAGCTATTCCTGTTTCTGCACACACCTTCAAATAGTCACACATATATATAGCACACATTCCAATACGAACACAGGCCTTCATATATACACAGTAAACATCATGTTTGCCTGTCAGATATAACTGTGGTACAAATCAACAATGTTTACATTGATTATACCTGATAAAATTTCCTACATATCCCCCCTTTGTGACTTTTTAGTGTCACAGCCCGAGTGCAGTTTCATAATTCAGCCGCTTTAGCTATGCTATCTAGTGACTCAATTAAGTATCACCATTGCACTACCAATGACCCGATTATGCAACTGCACTCCGATGGAGATTACAGAACCAAACATCTCTACTCAAATTATTTTAAGAGCAGAGTAAAAGATTCTGTCTCCATTTTCATTTAATATATAAGCATGTTATAATCCTAAATGTGCAATTAGTTTTGATTGTGATGGTTCAGCTTTAATTGTGTTTGCCATAGTCTTGTGGAGTACATAATCAAAACATTCATCATATCATTAAAGTTTAATGTAGATGTCTTCAACCCAGATACTTTACGTATCATAGAGGGTCACCCGTTGGGGAGAGGTTAGGCTAGCACCCAGGGTATGGCTCATCTTTATTCATCTTCTTCGTCTTCATTGGAGGTACTTGAATCCCCATCCAATGTTTGTGAATCCCAATTTGTTTTTTTAATCCAACCCTGATGTCCTATTCTTTGGTTATGCTCTACTGTAACTCTCCCATTATCTTGACATCTTAGCAATTCCATTTGCTTAACTGTGGCTTTAATAACTAGTGACCTTAATAACGGCAGCATACAACAAAATACTAACACCATCCATCCATCCATCCATCTTCAACCGCTTATCCGAAGTCGGGTCGCGGGGGCAGCTGCTCCAGCAGGGGGCCCCAAACTTCCCTATCCCGAGCCGGGCATCGAGAAAGGATCCTTAGTCAGGGTGAGGGTGCAGAATTGCTTTAGCCATTCCTGGGGCAAAATCTAAGCAGGCTGGCAAGACAGACAGAGCCTGTAGATCCCCAATTCTTTTTAGAGAGGTGATTTCTCTGAAGGTGAGTGTACGTATATGTATAAATTATAATTTTTTTTTGTTTTTTGTTTTAATTACCTATGTCTTGCTGCTGTTTTTGGTATTGTTTGTATTTTTGTACACTGGAAGCTCCTGTCACAGAGACAAATTCCTTGTATGTGTAAGCATACTTGGCAATAAAGCTGATTCTGATTCTAGTAATGTTCTTTCAACAGTCCACTTTATAGGTTCCTCAGCCCTTGAGAGTGTTGCTTCTCTCAGGATGTTGTCATATAAGGAGCACTCCATGGCACCCATGCTCGACAAAATTTCACTAAACCCAATAAGCTTTGCATTTGAGTCTTTGTTTTTGGGTGTTGGAAGGTATTAATCATCTTCACTCTGTCTGTGGAGGGACGTACTGTTCCTTTCTGTATTTCATGTCCCAAATTTATAGTTCAGTTTCACCCATTGCAGCTTTTCTTTTGATGTTTTGAAGCCAGCCTTCGCTAATATATTGCACACAGTAGTTGAAGCGGTTGTGCATGACTTGATGTCCGGGCCGAAAGCAGAATGTCGTCAGCATATTGCAATAGACAGGTGGCAGCTTGATGTCCGTCAAAGTAGCAAAGAACACAGCAGGCGAGTCTCTAAATTCCTGGGGCATTCTGTTACTATTGGCCTCCATATGTGAATGCGAACAGCGGCTGCATAACAGGCATGACTGACACTGAAGAATGCAGAACACAAATTAATAATAGTAAAATGAGTGTGGTCTGCTGGAATTTAGTTAATAGTAGTGCACACACTGGTGACAATGGCATTAATGTTTCAACTCTTGCGTTAATCGCCATGTATTATTAGCTTTCTTCATAGGATTAATTGGTGATTTATATGATGAGTGAATGTGTTTCAAAATACCTTGTTACAGGCATTGCTGTATTATTGGGCCAATGCCTTGTTCTTTTTCTTTGGAAAGTGGATACTGTTGCAGTATACTGGTAGGTTAGAGCAGAGTTTGGTAACACATATGGTCTTATGTCAATAAGGCCTGCCTCATCTTTGTGGGCGGCCCATAGTGCTGGGTCGATGTTGAGCATTTCCTGTTTTGAAGCAGAAGTGTTGACAGACGTTGAGCTCCAAACTTCTCCACAATGTCCTGTAAACACAGACTAACAATTTACTGAGGGAAACTGTAATTGTAATGAATTAGAATGAAAAGTAATTTTTTCCCAATTTTATGCATCGGATCACAGACCAGTAGGCAGAACTGAGAGTCAGGCAAAATCATGCATTTTAAACATGTTTGTGTTATCTGGAGATGTTACGGTTAATTTTGGTATCGTATGACACTTAACAGGAATGCCATTTATTTCCCTCAGAGTGCATCCCGTAATAGAGCCCTCATAGCAATGCGCTGTTAATGAACTTTTAAATGCACCAGTTTCGATGATAAAGGTATGCGGTTTATATATGTTAATTCTTCGCATATAGCCTGCATCTCTGACAGTGTTAATAAAAGGATTTTATATCTGTCTGGGCACTTGATTAAAGGAAATGCAGCTGTTGTACCTTCGCTCATATCTTTCTTTGAATCTGAATCGAATACATCCGCGGCTGCAGCGAATGAGTTATCCTTTAAATTGTATTAAATCGGGATACAACAGTGTGCATGGTGTCTTTGGGAGGTTAGGGGTTAAAGCTTTGTTCAAGACAATATCATATTTAGGCGGCTTGTTTTGAAGCAGAGACCGCTCCGTGCATTTGATTAGTCTCTTTTCGTTCAGGACCTTTGTCCCAGAATGGTTTTATTTTCTTCCACACCTCGTATGACTCTTTTATGTATTTATAAACTGGAAGCCTCTTACTCCCGAAACACCAGAGGCGGCGGGAATGGAGAGGTTCCGTGGAGGTACCGGGAGGGCCGAAGTGGATGATACACGTGTCCCGACGGGGACGGGCGTGTGACAAGGCTGGGCGCAAAACCGTCAGGGTTTTTTTTCCTTTTAGAAATAACTGCCCTGAGGTCTTGCTTTGGGGGCTGCTGAGGGTGACGAACCGGACCCCAGTCTTTACGAGGGGGAGCACGATTCGCCACGCTTTGTTTTTGAGCCTCCCGTCTAGAAGGACCGGGTCGGGGCTGGGTGGCCGACGGCCCCTCCCCCTGAGTGCGGCGAGGAAGGAATTGCCCATTGGCTTCCTCTTGAATTTTTGCCTCCTGGAACCTGGTGATAACTATATTCATAGCGTCACCAAATAAACCAGAAGGAGAAATCGGGGGATCGGGAAGGAATGTGTTTGTCCTTGTCAAGGTCACCCTAATGTATAATCCATTGGAAAAGTTAGCAAACCTATTGTTACGATCCCCGTTGTCTGCTCTGTGTTTCTCCCCTGTCACTTGTCATCCCGAACTACACTTCCCATAATCCCCTGCCCTCATCACTGCCAGTGTCATTGTTCTCACCTGTATGTAATTTAATCATCATCCTTCTGTATTTAAGCCCTGTTGTTTGTTCATTCGTTGTCGGTCGTCAAATGTATGTTATGGTTGTCCTTGACTGTGTTCCTGCCGTGCCCTTCTTCAATGTTTCTCAAGTTTATATTTTGTTATCCCCTCGTGGATGTTTTGTTTGTTCCCTGTGTTGTTTAGTTATTTTTAGTTATCTTATTCACCTATTGCTCCTTCACTAATAAATGCTGCATTTAGATCATCACTCCTCATCTGCCCCCGTCTGATTCATAATTCAAAATATATGCAGTAAAATTACTTGACAATTGATCCAGTGACAGTCAGGGTCCCTCTAATATGTAGTTCTTTGAAATAGTGAGCAAATAAACCTATAAAGGAAAACTTTTTATGAGTGTTTGAATATGGGACATGATGTAAGTGCTAGAATGCACTTTGAATTTTGGGATGATTTTGCCTTTAACTTTCTCAAAAACTATACAGTAAAATGACTTGTGAATTGATATTGTAACAGTCAGCTCACTCTGATCTATAGTTCATTGAAATAGTGAACAAGCATATAAAATTAAAGCTTTTTATGAGTGTTTGAATATGAGGAAATTATCCAAATGCAAGGATTCACTGAAATTTGGGGCGATTTTGCCTTTAATTTTATGAAAAAGTATAGAGTAAAATTACTTATGAATTGATACAGTAACATTCAGCTCACTCTAATCTATACTCCATTGAAATAGTGAGCAAGCACATAAAGAAAAGCTTTTTATGAGTGTTTTAATATGAGGAAATTATCCAAATGCAAGGATGCGCTTTGAATTTTGTGTTGGTATTGACTTAAATTTATTCAAACACTATACAATAAAATGACTTGGAAATTGGTACAGTAACTGTCAGTATAATCCATTGGAACAGTGATCAAACCTATAAAGGAAAACTTTTTATGGGTGTTTGAATATGAGGAAAATATCCAAATGCAAGGATGCACTTTGAATTTTGGGGTGATTTTGCCTTTTTCAAACAGTACACAATAAAATGACTTGGAAATTTGTACAGTAACTGTCAGTATAATCCATTGGAAGAGTGAGCAAACCTATAAAGGAAAACTTTTTATGAGTGTTTGAATATGGGACATGATGTAAGTGCTAGGATGCACTTTGAATTTTGGGATGATTTTGCCTTTAACTTTCTCAAAACCTCTACAGTAAAATGACTTGTGAAGTGATACAGTAACTGTCAGGGTCACTCTAATCTTTAATCCATTTAAGAAATTAGCAAACCTATAAAGGGAAGCTTTTTATGAGTGTTTGAATATGAGGAAATTGTCCAAATGCAAGGATGCACTTTGAAATTTGGGGTGATTTTGCCTTTTTCAAACACTATACAATAAAATGACTTGTGAATTGATACAGTAACTGTCAGTATCACTCTAATCTATAATCCATTGGAATAGTTAGCAAACCTGTAAAGGAAAACTTTTTATGAGTGTTTGAATATGGGACATGATGTAAGTGCGAGGATGCACTTTGAATTTTGAGATGATTTTGCCTTTACTTTTTTCAAACACTACACAGCAAAATGACTTGGAAATTGATACAGTAACAGTCATGTTCACTCTAATCTATAATCCACTGAAATAGTGAGCAAGCATATAAAGTAAAGCTTTTTATGAGTGTTTTAATATGAGGAAATTATCCAAATGCATGGATTCACTGAAATTTGGGGCGATTTTGCCTTTCATTTTATGAAAAAGCATAGAGTAAAATTACTTGTGAATTAATACAGTAACAGTCAACTCAATCTAATCTATACTCCATCTAATCTATGGTACAGTAACTGTCAGTATAATCCATTGGAACAGTGATCAAACCTATAAAGGAAAACTTTTATGAGTGTTTGAATATGGAACATGATGTAAGTGCAAGGATGCACTTTGAATTTTGGGATGATTTTGCCTTTAACTTTCTCAAAAACTCTACAGTAAAATGACTTGTGAATTGATACAGTAACTGTCAGTATCACTCTAATCTATAATCCATTGGAACAGTGAGCAAACCTATAAAGAAAATACTTTTATGAGTGTTTGAATATGGGACATGATCTAAGTCTAGGATGCACTTTGAATAATGGGATGTTTTGCCTTTAACTTTCTCAAAAACTATACAGTAAAAGACTTGAAAATTGAAACAGTAACTATCAGGGTCACTCTAATCTATAATTCAATGAAATAGTGAGCAAACCTATAAAATAAAGCTTTTTATGAGTGTTTGAATATGAGGAAAATATACAAATGCAAGGATGCACTTTGAATTGTGAGATGATTTTGCCTTTAACTTTCTCAAAGACTATACAGTAAAAGTACTTGAAAATTGAAACAGTAACTATCAGGGTCACTCTAATCTATAATCCATTTAAGAAATTAGCAAACCTATAAAAGGAAAGCTTTTTAAAAGTTTTTGAATATGAGGAAATTATCCAAATTCAAGGATGCACTTTGAAATTTGGGGTGATTTTGCCTTTTTCAAACACTATACATTAAAAGTACTTGAAAATTGAAACAGTAACTATCAGGGTCACTCTAATCTATAATTCAATGAAATAGTGAGCAAGCAAAGCTTTTTCTGAGTGTTTGAATATTAGGACTATATCCAAACGCAAGGATGCACTTTGAATTTTGGGGTGATTTCCCTTTAATTTTCACAATAAATATACAGTAAAATGACTTGACAATTGATAATGTAACAGTCAGGGTCACTCTAATCTATAGTTAAAAGAAATAGTGAGCAAACCTATAAAGTAAAGCATTTTATGAGTGTTTGAATATGAGGAAAATATCCAAACGCAAGAATGCACTTTGAATTTTGGGGTGGCTTTGCCTTTAATTATCTCAAACACTATACAGTAAAACGACTTGTAAATTGATACAGTAACAGTCAGGGTCACCCTAATCTATAATCCATTGGAATAGTTAGCAAACCTATAAAGAAAAGCTTTTTATGAGTGTTTCAATATGGGACATGATGTAAGTGCTAGGATGCACTTTAAATTTTGGGATAATTTTGCCTTTAACTTTCTCAAAAACTCTACAGTAAAATGAATTGTCAATTGATACAGTAAGTTTCAGTATCACTCTAATCTATAATCCATTGGAATAGTTAGCAAACCTATAAAGGAAAACTTTTTATGAGTGTTTGAATATGGGACATGATGTAAGTGCCAGGATGCACTTTGAAATTTGGGATAATTTTGCCTTTAACTTTCTCAAAAACTCTACAGTAAAATGAATTGTCAATTGATACAGTAAGTTTCAGTATCACTCTAATCTATAATCCATTAGAACAGTGATCAAACCTATAAAGGAAAACTTTTTATGGGTGTTTGAATATGAGGAAATTATCCAAATGCAAGGATGCACTTTGAATTTTGGGGTGATTTTGCCTTTTTCAAACACTACACAATAAAATGACTTGGAAATTGGTACAGTAACTGTCAGTATCACTCTAATCTATTATCCATTAGAAGAGTGAGCAAACCTATAAAGTAAAGTTTTTATGAGTGTTTGAATATGAGGAAAATATCCAAATGCAAGGATGCACTTTAAATTTTGGGGTGGATTTGCCTTTAATTTTCTCAAAACCTATACAGTAAAATGGCTTAGAAATTGGTACAGTAAGCCAATTTTTTGCGTTTTGACGCTTCTTCGGATCATGAGGAGGATCGCTATTCTCTTCCCGCCTCCGAGCTTTCTGTCCGCGATAAAAAATCTACGGAGGAATTGCTCGCTGTTGTTACTCAAGCGGTTGCCAGATTGGACTGGCCACGCGAAAAAGAGACACCAAACCCTCCAAATTAGGGGATAGATTTTATCTTCCAGTCTAAGAAAGGGAACGCCTCATGAGTCCCTTCCCTTCTTTGATAACCTCCATGAAGAGCTTTTTCGCTCATGAAGGAACCCCTAAAAAAAAATAAAAAAAAAATATATAAATAAATAAATAAAATATATATATATTTTCTTCCCGTGTTCACATACACTCGACGTCATTATATTCGACCATCGTGGGTGCTGAGGCACGGGGGTATTCAGTGATACCGCCGGTCGAAGAGACGCTTGCGGGCTATCTCTCGCCGGGCTCGGCATCGTCACTTAAGAAGTCCTCTCTCCCCTCAAAGCCTTGTAGGACAACCTCCACTTTAGTGGGAAGGGCTTATCAAGCAGCAGGTCAGGCTGGTGCTGCTCTGCACACTATGCTGTTTTACAGGCGTACCAGAATGACCTCCCGGATGACCTGAGTGTGGGTTCTGCGCTTGACGAGCAAGCCTCAGACCCGCCTCAGTCCTGTCTGAACAGAGGCTCAAAAGCAAAGCATGGCAAGTCGTGCTCCTCCTCCCAGGGATTGGGGACAGTCTCGCCTCCCTCGCCAGCCCCCGAAGCAAGACCTCAGGGCTATCATTTCTAGTAAGAGAAAACCCTGACGGTCTTGCGCCTAGATTAGGGGGTAGCTCCCCTCGGGACGGGGCGCATGCTTCACTTCACCCCTCTCGGTAACCCCTCGAAGCCCCTCCATTCCCGCCACCTCTTGATGTTTTGGGTTGCAGAGGCTTCCATCAAAATTGGATGTTTTCGCTGTTCCTGCATTTTATTCAGGACGCGAAACACTCGACAACCCCTCAACAGGAAGTGTTCAAATATAATACCCATCTCAGAGATCCTGGCAGCGTGGAAACTTCTGCCAGATATATTCTTTTCTGTGGGTCTTATAAGGGCGTCAGGATTTAATTCACTCGCCTTTTTTCAGTGTTTCAATGGCGTGTTCTCACTACCGTAAACCAGATTACTTTTTTATGTAAAAAAAAAAAAACTCAATCTCCTGGTTAAAGGGGCCATGATATGTGTTCCCCTTCCAGAGAGAGAGTTAGGTTATTACACTAAATACTTCCAATTTCCCATGGAGGGTGAGGGGTGGAGTCTGGCTTAGGTCTTAAAGCTTGAACTGCCCGTGGGTGTTCAAGTCCAAGATGATGCCTGTCAAGACGGTCGTGTCTCAAGCCCTACAACTCGTTTGACTGGTCACCATCGATCTTATGACACACTTCTATACTTCATTTAGAAGTTCTGCCACAACATGGAAAGTTCCTGAGGTTCGCTTCCGGGGGCGAAGTCTTCCAGGATCAGGTTCTTTCACTCGGCCTAGCCCTTTTTACCCGCACATTCACAATGCATGATGTAGCGCTGGCTCCTTGCGACTCCGGGGCATCTGCATTCTGAATTATGTAGACGACCGGCTGATCCTAGCGCAGTTCCAGGAACTGGCAGTTCAGCACAGGAACATCGTCTTAGCTCATCTGTTTCCCTGGGGTTGAGGCTCAACGGCAAGAAAAGCGTACTCTCTCCCACTCAGAACACTGTCTATCGGGGCATCGTATGGAGTTCAATCACAATGTGGGCACAACTGTCTCCCGCTAGGATTGAGTCCATTCAGATCACCCTGAGCAAAGTCAGGCTAGGTCAAGGTTGCATTGCTATCAGTATCAACGATTTCCAGGTCTCAGGGCGACCGCGTCCACGGTGATCCCTCTGGACCTTCTGCTCATGAGACAGTTTTTGTTGTGGCCAAAAGCCAGGGGATTTCTTTCAAGGGCCAAAACCCCTAGGCTAAATAGGGTTACGCACCTCATGCTTCGTTCCCTTCCTATGTGGTTCAGACCCCGGTTTTTTGCCTTGGGTCCCACTCTAGGTGCGTCTTGTTGTCGCAGGCTGCTAACGACAGATGCCTCCCTTACAGGTGGGGTAGCGGCCTTAAGTGGTCGTCCAGCTTAAGGGGATAGGAGGGTCGTCAGCTCGGTTGTCACAGTCACTGTCTCGGGTTGATGGCTGTATTTCTGGCCCTGAAATACCTCCTCCTGAGGCTGCCATGTCTTGGTGCGGGTGGACAATACAGCGGTAGCCTCTTACATAAATCATCAAGGAGACCCACGTTCCTGTCAGCTGTATTTCTGACACGTCGGATTCTCCTTAGGGCCCAGGACAAGCTCCTGTCACTCAGGTCAGTTATATACCTGGATGCCCGTATATGGGAGCAGATTTACGGTCCAGACAGAAAATACCAACGGAGGAGTTAAGAACTCCACCCTAAGGTAGTAGTTGGCCAGAGTTCGCCAGCAAGGGTTTTTGCCTCTTACTGATAGCACCACGCTGGCCGAACAGGGCTTGGTTCTCGGAGCGAATTTCTTCCCTCGACGGCTCGCCTTGGGCGATTCCGTAGAGGAAGGATCTTCTATCTCAGGCACAGGGCAATATTTCATCCCTGCCCCGAATTGTGTAATCTTTCATGTTTGGCCCCTAAGGGTACCAACTGAGGGACACAGGGCTCTCTCCTGAGGTTATCGAGACCTTTAAATACCGGGCTTTTTCCACTTGGAACAAGTTTGGGTGAGATCTTAGGGCAGAAGAGGACCTCTTCGCCTCTGAATAGCGCAATGTCTCCTCTACTTCTCCCTGAAATCACCCAGCCCCCTTGGGTCTGGACGTTAAGACACATACATGACCCAGAATGCATCTGTATGTGTTTCTTTCCCCGGTTTCTCTGCTCCCGGGAGTCTTGGCAATGTTCACCAGCAAGGGTCTTGCCTCCTATTAATGGCGCTGCGCTGGCCGAACAGGATATGTTTCTCGGAGTTAATTCCTCTCCTCGACGGCTCGCCTTGGGCGATTCCGAACAGGGAGGACCTTCTCATTCTTGGCCCGAATTGTGAAACCTTTCATGTCTGACCCCTAAGGGTACCAAATGAGGTTCACAGGGTTTTCTCTTGAGGTTATCGAGACCATTTCAAATGCTAGGGCTCCTTCCACTTGGAACTGATCTAGGTAGATTTTACAGGAAAGAAGAGGACCTCTTCACCTCTGTTGATAGCGCAATGTCTCCTCTACTTCTCCCCGAGTCGCCCCGTCCCCCCCTCCCCCTCGGGAGGGGCTGAACATAGTAACACAAATGCGCCTGCATGCGTTTCCTTCTACTAAAGTTCATATTACAGAACCAGCTAACTGCCAGTTTGCTTCAGTTCTGGATTTTCTGTAGAAAGAACTGTCAGCGGGCACTTGCCTCGCCACTGCCAGGTTCTATGTGGTCACTGCGGTTTTCCACGGCTTGGTGGGCGGGGTGCCCTCAAAGAGGCATCCTCATTATTGCCCGGGCCTACGAGGCGCGTGGTCAAGCTTCGCCAGTAGGTTTCAGGGCGCACTCTACCAGAGGGCTCTCCTCCCCTAAAACCTTGGCTAGAGGTCTCCCTCTGCAGCAAGTTTGTGATGCGGCAGGTTGTCCTTTCCGCACACATTCATTGGACTTTTTTAGTTTGGATGTTCTGCACTCTTATGCCCTTGAGTCGACATCTCAGCTCATTCCTGAACAAGTTTGTGATGCGGCAGGCTGGTCTTCTCCGCTCACATTCATCAGTTTTTATGACAAGTTTGTGTTGCGATAGGGTTCTCTTCGCACACATTCATCGAACTTTCTGGGTTAGATGCTTTGCTACTCCGGGCTCTTATGTCCTTGAGTCGACATCTCAGCTTATTCCTGAACAAGTTTGTGATGCGGCAGGCTGGTCCTCTCCACACACATTCATCAAAATTGAATGGTTTAGATGTTTATGCTACTCCGGGCTCTTATGCCCTTGAGTCGACATCTCAAGCTCATGTCTGAGACCTCTCGCGTTTTTGTGAGTACACTGCACAACCGTAGGGGTCCGGACAGCCCCAAGTGCGGCGACGTGGGTATTGCGTTCCCCATAGTGCTTAGCAGTGCAGCATCAAAGTGAAGCTTTTTGTAAAGGGAACGTCTCGGGTTACATGTGTAACCCTTGTTCCCTGAAAAAAGCGGAACGAGATGCTGCGCTGCTTTGCCGCACTGGGACGTCCCAGGACTGCTCTTCAAAAAGAAGTATCTGACGACACCTGGTGACATATCCATTTATAGCCTGGCCGCAGGTGCATCTAATGATTACATCAGCTGAGGCTATAAATTCCGGTCAATGTTCATTGACGTGTTACACACACTATTTCAGCTCGGTTCACAGCTAGAGTTGTTCCCCGTAGCGCTTAGCAGCGCAGCATCAAAGTGAAGCTTTTTGTAAAGGGAACTTTACTTTATATGCTTGCTCACTATTTCAGTGGACTATACACTCACCTAAAGGATTATTAGGAACACCTGTTCAATTTCTCATTAATGCAATTATCTAATCAACCAATCACATGGCAGTTGCTTCAATGCATTTAGGGGTGTGGTCCTGGTCAAGACAATCTCCTGAAATCCAAACTGAATGTCAGAATGGGAAAGAAAGGTGGTTTAAGCAATTTTAAGCGTGGCATGGTTGTTGGTGCCAGACGGGCCGGTCTGAGTATTTCACAATCTGCTCAGTTACTGGGATTTTCACGCACAACCATTTCTAGGGTTTACAAAGAATGGTGTGAAAAGGGAAAAACATCCAGTATGTGGCAGTCCTGTGGGCGAAAATGCCTTGTTGATGCTAGAGGTCAGAGGAGAATGGGCCGACTGATTCAAGCTGATAGAAGAGCAACTTTGACTGAAATAAGCACTCGTTACAACCGAGGTATGCAGCAAAGCATTTGTGAAGCCACAACCTTGAGGCGGATGGGCTACAAAAGCAGAAGACCCCACCGGGTACCACTCATCTCCACTACAAATAGGAAAAAGAGGCTACAATTTGCAACAGCTCACCAAAATTGGACAGTTGAAGACTGGAAAAATGTTGCCTGGTCTGATGAGTCTCGATTTCTGTTGAGACATTCAGATGGTAGAGTCAGAATTTGGCGTAAACAGAATGAGAACATGGATCCATCATGCCTTGTTACCACTGTGCAGGCTGGTGGTGGTGGTGTAATGGTGTGGGGGATGTTTTCTTGGCACACTTTAGGCCCCTTAGTGCCAATTGGGCATCGTTTAAATGCCACGGCCTACCTGAGCATTGTTTCTGACCATGTCCATCCCTTTATGGCCACCATGTACCCATCCTCTAATGGCTACTTCCAGCAGGATAATGCACCATGTCACAAAGCTCGAATCATTTCAAATTGGTTTCTTGAACATGACAATGGAGTTCACTGTACTAAAATGGCCCCCACAGTCACCAAATCTCAACCCAATAGAGCATCTTTGGGATGTGGTGGAACAGGAGCTTCGTGCCCTGGATGTGCATCCCACAAATCTCCATCAACTGCAAGATGCTATCCTATCAATATGGGCCAACATTTCTAAAGAATGCTTTCAGCACTTTGTTGAATCAATGCCACGTAGAATTAAGGCAGTTCTGAAGGCGAAAGGGGGTCAAACACAGTATTAGTATGGTGTTCCTAATAATCCTTTTGGTGAGTGTAGATCAGAGTGAGCTGACTAATACTGTATCAATTCACAAGTCATTTTACTGTATAGTTTTTGAGAAAGTTAAAGGCGAAATCATCCCAAAATTCAAAGTGCATCCTAGCACTTAAATCATGTCCCATATTCAAACACTCATAAAAAGCTTTTCTTTATAGGTTTGCTAACTATTCCAATGGATTATAGATTAGGGTGACCCTGACTGTTACTGTATCAATTTTCAAGTCATTTTGCTGTGTAGTGTTTGAAAAAAGTAAAGGCATAATCATCCCAAATTTCAAAGTGCATCCTTGCATTTGGATAATTTCCTCATAATCAAACACTCATAAAAAGCTTTACTTTATATGCTTGCTCACTATTTCAATGGACTATAGATCAGAGTGAGCTGACTGTCACTGTATCAATTCACAAGTCATTTTACTGTATAGTTTTTGAGACAGTTAAAGGCGAAATCATCCCAAAATTCAAAGTGCATCCTTGCATTTGGATAATTTCCTCATATTCAAACACTCATAAAAAGCTTTCCTTTATAGGTTTGGTAATTTCTTAAACGGATTATAGATTATAGTGACCCTGGTAGTTACTGTTTCAATTTTCACGTCCTTTTACTGTATAGTCTTTGAGAAAGTTAAAGGCAAAATCATCCCAAAATTCAATGTGCATCCTTGCAATTGGATATTTTCCTCATATTCAAACACTCATAAAAAACTTTATTTTATAGGTTTGCTCTCTATTTCATTGAATTATAGATTAGAATGACCCTGATAGTTACGGTTTCAATTTTCAAGTCCTTTTACTGTATCGTTTTTGAGAAAGTTAAAGCCGCTTTTTTCAGGGAACAAGGGTTACACATGTAACCCGAGACGCTTTAGATTCAATGAATTTTGGGTTGGTTTTGCCTTTAACTTTCTCAAAGACTATACAGTAAAATGGCTTGACAATTGATAGAGTAACAGTCAGTATCACTCTAATCTATACTCCATTGAAATAGTGAGCAAACCTATAAAGTAATGCTTTTGAGTGTTTGAATATGAGGAAAATATCCAAATGCAAGGATGCACTTTGAATTTTGGGGTGGCTTTGCCTTTAATTTTTTCAAACACTATACTATAAAATGACTTGGAAATTGGTACAGTAACTGTCAGTATAATCCATTGAAATAGTGAGCAAACCTATAAAGTAATGCTTTTGAGTGTTTGAATATGAGGAAAATATCCAATTGCAAGGATGCACGTTGAATTTTGGGATGATTTTGCCTTTAACTTTCTCAAAGACTATACAGTAAAAGGACTTGAAAATTGAAACAGTAACAGTCAGCTCACTCTGATCTATAGTCCATTGAAATAGTGAGCAAGCACATAAAGTAAAGCTTTTTATGAGTGTTTGATTATGAGGAAATTATCCAAGGATTAACTTTTTCATCCTTGGATAATTTTGGGGTGATTTTGCCTTTTAATAAATAAAAAATATATATATATTTTAATTGATCTACAGGATTTAAAACTCAAAGTTTTTTTACAAGGTATGAAGGACAATGAGAGGTCCTTGGCAGAAAAGTAAAATGTATTATATTTAATATGTAAATGTAATGTTATGTTATGTTAATTCAGAACAATTGGGTTATAAATTATTTACCTGCCCTATCCAAGAGTCTTCTAAACCAGTCACCTTGTAACAGATTGACCTAATTGATTGGGGTGCCAAGCAGGTGTTTAAACCTACTACATTTCGTTGAGTCAGTCAACCATACAAAGGATTCAAACATAAAAAAGTAGGAACCCTTAATATGTGGATGAAGAATTAACACACAAACAGAAATAGGCTCAATTCATATAAATTGTTATTAGTTTTTTGAGCAAGATAATATTCAGTGAGGGGAAAACATTAATGATTCACAAATGCCAACACAAAAAACAACTGTTAGAAATAAAGAGTCTTCTAAACGATAGCAGTGCCTTTTTTCTCCGTCGTTTATTGAGTCGTGAATCAACACAAAGCATTGAACCAACGTTGGGGAGCAAAATAAAGAATAGAAAAGCTCGCCCTTCTAAAGTCTTGCATTCAAGGATATAGTGCGAAACTAAGAGGGAGGTTTACAGTATTATCCAATGAGAACGTCTCGGGTTACATGTGTAACCCTTGTTCCCTGAAAAAGGCGGAACGAGATGTTGCGCTGCTAAGCGCTACGGGGAACAGCTTTCGCTGTGAGCCGAGCTGAAATAATGTGTGGAACACGTCAATGAACATTGACCGGAATTTATAGCCTCGGTTGATGTAATCATTAGATGCACCTGAGGCCAGGCTATAAATGGATACGTCACCAGGTGTCGTCAGATACTTCTTTTTGAAGAGCAGTCCTGGGACGTCCCAGTGCGGCAAAGCAGCGCAACATCTCGTTCTGCCTTTTTCAGGGAACAAGGGTTACACATGTAACCCGAGACGTTCCCTTTACAAAAGGCTTCACTTTCATGTTGCGCTGCTAAGCGCTACGGGGAACGCAATACCCACGCCGCCGCACTTGGGGCTGTCCGCCCCCTACGGTTGTGCAGTGTACTCACAAAAATGCGAGAGGTCTCAGACATGAGCTTGAGATGTCGACTCAAGGGCATAAGAGCCCGGAGTAGCATAAACATCTAAACCATTCAATTTTGATGAATGTGTGTGGAGAGGACCAGCTTGCCGCATCACAAACTTGTTCAGGCATGAGCTGAGATGTCGACTCAAGGGCATGAGAGCCCGGAGTGCAGAACATCCAAACTAAAAAAGTCCAATGAATGTGTGCGGCGAGGACAACCTGCCGCATCACAAACTTGTTTAGGCATGGGCTGAGATGTCGACTCAAGGACATAAGAGTCCGGAGTAGCAAAGCATCTAGCCCATAAAGTTCGATGAATGTGTGCGAAGAGAACCCTATCGCAACACAAACTTGCCATAAAACTGATGAATGTGAGTGGAGAGGACCAGCCTGCCGCATCACAAACTTGCTCAGGCATGAGCTGAGATGTCGACTCAAGGGCATAAGAGCCCGGAGTAGCAAAGCATCTAACCCATAAAGTTCGATGAATGTGTGCGAAGAGAACCCTATCGCAACACAAACTTGCCATAAAACTGATGAATGTGAGTGGAGAGGACCAGCCTGCCGCATCACAAACTTGCTCAGACATGAGCTGAGATGTCGACTCAAGGGCATAAGAGCCCGGAGTAGCAAAGCATCTAACCCATAAAGTTCGATGAATATGTGCGAAGGGAACCCTATCGCAACACAAACTTGTCATGAAAACTGATGAATGTGAGCGGAGAGGATCAGCCTGCCGCATCACAATCTTGTTCAGGTATGAGCTGAGATGTCGACTCAAGGGCATAAGAGCCCGGAGTGGCAAAACATCCAAACTAAAAAAGTCCAACGAATGTGTGCAGAGGGGACAACCTGCCGCATCACAAACTTGTTTAGGCATGGGCTGAGATGTCGACTCAAGGGCATAAGAGCCCGGAGTAGCAAAGCATCTAGCCCACAAAGTTCGATGAATGTGTGTGAAGAGAACCCTATCGCAACACAAACTTGTCATAAAGACTGATGAATGTGAGCGGAGAGGACCAGCCTGCCGCATCACAAACTTGTCCAGACATGAGCTTGAGATGTCGACTCAAGGGCATAAGAGCCCGGAGTGGCAAAACATCCAAACTATAAAAATCTAATGAATGTGTGCGGAGAGGACAACCTGCCACATCACAAACTTGCTGCAGAGGGAGACCTCTAGCCAAGGTTTTAGAGGAGGAGTGCCCTCTGGTAGAGTGCGCCCTGAAACATACTGGCGAAGCTTGACCGCACGCCTCGTAGGTCCGGGCAATAATGAGGATGCCTCTTTGAGGGCACCCCGCCCACCAAGCCGTGGCAAACCGCAGTGGCCAAATACAGCCTGGCAGTGGCGAGGCAAGTGCCCGCTGACGGTTCTTTCTACAGAAAATCCAGAACTGAAGCAAACTGGCAGTTAGCTGGTTCTGTAATAATAACTTTAGCAGAAGGAAACGCATGCAGGCGCATTTGCGTTTCTACGTTCTGCCCCTCCCGAGGGGGAGGGGGGGTACTGGGCGACTCGGGGAGAAGTAGAGGAAACATTGCGCTATCAACAGAGGCGAAGAGGTCCTCTTCTGCCCTGTAAAATCTACCCAGATCAGTTCCAAGTGGAGGGAGCCCTAGCACTTGAAATGCTCTCGATGACCTCAAGGATGAGAAGGTCCTCCCTGTTCGGAATCGCCCAAAGCGAGCCGTCGAGGAGAGGAATTAACTCAGAGAAACATATCCTGTTCGGCCAGCGCAACGCCATTATTAGGAGGCAAGACCCTTGCTGGCGAACATTGCCAAGACTCCCGGGAGCAGAGAAACCGGGGAGAGAAACACATACAGACGCATTCTGGGTCATGTATGTGTCTTAACATCCAGACCCAAGGGGGGCTGGGTGATTTCAGGGAGAAGTAGAGGAGACATTGTGCTATTCATAGAGGCGAAGATGTCCTCTTCTGCCCTAAGATCTCACCCAAACTTGTTCCAAGTGGAAAAAGCCTGGCATTTAAAAAGGTCTCGATAACCTCAGGAGAGAGCCCTGTGTCCCTCAGTTGGTACCCTTAGGGGCTAAACATGAAAGATTCCACAATTTGGGGCAGAGATGAAATATTGCCCTGTGCCTGAGATAGAAGATCCTTCCTGTTCGGAATCGCCCAAGGCGAGCCGTCAAGGGAAGAGATTAGCTCCGAGAACCAAGCCCTGTTTGGCCAGCGCGGTGCTATCAGTAAGAGGCAAAAACCCTTGCTGGCGAACTCTGGGCAACTACTACCTTAGGGTGGAGTTCTTAACTCCCCCGTTGGTATTTCCTGTCTGGACCGTAAATCTGCTCCCGTATATGGGCATCCAGGGATATAACTGACCTGAGTGACAGGGGCTTACCCTGGGCCCTAAGGAGAATCCGACGTGTCAGAAATACAGCTGACAAGAACGTGGGTCTCCTTGAAGATTTATGTAAGAGGCTACCGCTGTATTGTCCACCCGCACCAAGACATGGCAGCCTCAGGAGGAGGTATTTCAGGGCCAGAAATACAGCCATCAACCAGAGACAGAGACTGTGACAACCGAGCTGATGACCCTCCTATCTCCTTAAGCTGGACGACCACTTAAGGCCGCTACCCCGCCCATCAGGGAGGCGTCTGTCGTTAGCAGTCTGCAACAACAAAACGCACCTAGAGTGGGACCCAAGGCAGAAAACCGGGGTCTGAACCACATAGGAAGGGAACGAAGCCTGAGGCATGTAACCCTATTTAGCCCAGGGGTTTTGGCCCTTGGAAGAAATCCCCTGGCTTTTGGCCACAACAAAAACGGTCTCATGAGCAGAAGGTCCAGAGGGATCACCGTGGACGCGTTCGCCCTGAGACCTGGAAATCGTTGGTACTGATAACAGTTCAACCTTGACCTAGCCTGACTTTGCTCAGGGTGATCTGAATGGACTCAATCCTAGCGGGAGACAGTTGTGCCCGCATTGAGATTGAACTCCATACGATGCCCCGATAGACATTGTTCTGAGTGGGAGAGAGGACGCTTTTCTTGGCGTTGAGCCTCAACCCCAGAGAAACAGATGAGCTAAGACGATGTCCCTGTGCTGAACTGCCAGTTCCTGGAACTGCGCTAGGATCAGCCAGTCGTCTACGTAATTCAGAATGCAGATGCCCCGGAGTCGCAAGGAGCCAGCGCTACATCATGCATTGTGAATGTGCGGGTAAAAAGGGCTAGGCTGAGTGAAAGAACCTGACCCTGGAAGACTTCGCCCCCGGAAGAGAACCTCAGGAACTTTCCATGTTGTGGCAGAACTTCTAAATGAAGTATAGAAGTGCGTCATAAGATCGATGGTGACCAGCCAAACGAGTTGTAGGGCTTGAGACACGACCGTCTTGACAGGCATCATCTTGGACTTGAACACCCACGGGTAGATCAAGCTTTAAGATCTAAGCCAGACACCACCCCTCACCCTCCATGGGAAACGGGAAGTATTTAGTGTAATAACCTAACTCTCTCTCTGGAAGGGGAACACATACCATGGCCCCTTTAACCAGGAGATTGAGTTTTTTTTGTTTTTACAAAAAGAAATCCGGTTTACGGTAGTGAGAACACGCCGTTGAAACACGGAAAAGCGGCGAGAGAATTAAATCCTGACGCCCTTATAAGACCCACAGAAAAGAATATATCCGGCAGAAGTTTCCACGCTGCCAGGATCTCTGAGATGGGTATTATATTTTAACACTTCCTGTTGAGGGTTGTCGGGTGTTTCGCGTCCTGAATAAAATGCAGGAACAGCGAAAACACCCGATTTTGACGGAAGCCTCTGCAACCTGAAACACCAAGAGGTGGCGGGAATGGAGGGGCTTCGAGGGGGTACCGGGAGGGGTGAAGTGAAGCACGCGCTCCGTCCCGAGGGGAGCTACCCCTAATCTAGGCGCAAGACCGTCAGGGTTTTCTCTTACTAGAATTTATAGTCCTGAGGTCTTGCTTCGGGGGCTGGCGAGGGTGGCGAGACTGTCCCCAATCCCTGGGAGGAGGAGTACGACTCGCCACGCTTTGCTTTTGAGCCTCCCTTCAGTCAGGACCGAGGTGGGTCTGAGGCTTGCTTGTCAAGCGCAGAACCCACACTCAGGTCGTCCAGGAGGTCAGCCTGGTACGCCTGAAAAACAGCATAGTGTGCAGAGCAGCACCAGCCTGACCTGCTGCTTGATAAGCCCTTCCCACTAAAGTGGAGGTTGTCCTACAAGGCTTTGAGGGGATAGAGGGCTTCTTAAGTGACGATGCCGAGCCCGGCGAGAGATAGCCCTCAAGTGTCTCTTTGACCGGCGGCATACCTGAATACCCCCGTGCCTCAGCACCCACGATAGTCTAATATAATGACGTCGAGGGTATGTAAACACGGGAAGAAAATATATATATATATATATATATATATATATATATATATATATATATATATATATATTGTTTTTTTTTTCGCTTTTTTTAGGGGTTCTCCATGAGAGAAAAAGCTCTTCATGGAGGTTATCAAAGAAAGGGAAGGGACCCGTGAGGCGTTCCCTTTCTTAGACTGGAAGATAAAATCTATCCCCTAATTTGGAGCGTTTGGGGGTCTCTTTTTCGCGTGGCCAGTCCAATCTGGCAACCGCACGATTAACAACATCGAGAAATTCCTCCGTATATTTTTTTATCGCGGACGGAAAGCTCGGATGCAGGAAGAGAATTGCGATCCACCTCATGATCCGAGTAGCGCCGAACGCGCTCGAGATCATGTGAAGGACCAGCTGGGTTTGGGGAGAGAGTGAGAAAGGGATCAACCCGCCTCTTGCTCCTCAGCCAAATCCATGCACGAGCCCCACGAACGATCTTTTCGTGAGTGCTGACTCCGAAGCAAGCTGAGGCGCAGCACGAGGCACTCTGCCTGTTAAAGCAAATCGCAGTGCTCGCGACCCGCCCTGCTGCAACGCGAGAGCAGCGTGCTCTTACCCCCAAACAAACAGCAAAAACTGATGTGTGCCGCCTTCAGCTATAGAGCGAGAAGAGAGGAACACGCACCGCTTGCTTTCAGTCATTCTCTCTTTTTTTAAATATATATATAATATTTTCTAAACAGAAGAGAAAAATAGAACAACATTCACTGCACACTGCCTAACTGATTCTATCTCCTAACAGAGGAAAGAAAGTTTTGACAGGGTGTGTGAAACACACAGAAACAGAATCGCTCTGAAAAAAGAGTTTCTGACGACACCTGGTGACGTATCCATTTATAGCCTGGCCTCAGGTGCATCTAATGATTACATCAACCGAGGCTATAAATTCCGGTCAATGTTCATTGACGTGTTCCACACATTATTTCAGCTCGGCTCACAGCGAAAGCTGTTCCCCGTAGCACTTAGCAGCGCAACATCAAAGTGAAGCCTTTTGTAAAGGGAACACGCATTACATCATACAGATATCACAGATAACGATTCCATATGACAAAGGCTCCTTCGAATCCTAAGGATCCTTCGGACCTCTGTCATACACATTCATACAATATACACAAACATACAGAAAGAAAGAAATGAGGCAAGGAGGGGGCTCTGTACAACTCCAAGTTAATATGAAACAGATGTTTGAGAATGCACAGACACAGCATTTCTCTCTTGGACATAACTGAGATATAGACCTATTTCTAACAGTGCCCCCTTTGATAATGACAGTTATAGTATAACATAATTATCACATTACATTATTCTCAGCATGTCCATTATTACAGAATAATACATGAAACATATTTCAATCAAACATTTCTTTCAAAGTCATTAGTACTTGATAGTTCTGTTTGCTAAGGCGTATTTGAGAGAATACAAAAGTATTCATACAAAGATAAATCAACATTCTAATGAATGGAATAATACGGCAAACAATAAATGAAAGGATTAACAGTATATCTCCAACTGGTATTAAAGAAGATACAAGTAATTGTTTCCAACTTGTAATCCAATCTCCAAACCCACAATCTATCATTAATTTGTCTTCTCTGTAATTCATCAACAATTTTTTCATATTATTTATACCATCAGCTATGATATGACCATCTTCATCATTTTCGGGTATATATGTACAAACATAACAGTCACTCTTTTGCATTAGTAATTGTAACAAACATAGGCCAAATAATAACATAAGTAGAATGCATACAGCAATCGATATAATGGAAGACATCCAGGGTGCTGAACCACCCAAACACATTGGAAAATGTCCCCATATTCCCTGACGTTATCAGCTAATTCTTTATTCAACTTATCCCTTTCCTTTCATACCTTCATGAATTCACCATCATCATCAATGTGACCCAGGATGTATGTATAGCATTTGTCACCAAATATTTTTCATATTCCTCCTCTATCTTTAGCCAAGAATTAATCCAAACATTTAATACCTCTTGGCTATCCAACACTGTCTAGATATACTTCAGGGTCATTTGAGGCATCACATTCTATGTATCTTCGTTTCTGGATATTTACCCGTACCTTCATAACAAAGACATCTTCCTTCAACATTACCATAAAACATAAACCATCATACATTATTTCTAGGAATTAGAATTACACTTGTGACTCCTTGCTGTTGTGTTGATACTGAATGGGCATAGGCAAGCACGAACACCTGCCCTATGCAGAGTGTCAGTAGGAGTGTTTTCATGTTGACTGTTCCGAGTCCCTCCTCAGGTCCTGCTAATTCAAAGATCCCGGTTAGGCACTGGCGCTGCGTGTTCAGCTCCTCCAGTGCTTTCACCGTTCACCTTGAATCAGTAAGGCCCTCCTCTGGAGCAAGCTTCACGCGGCTTGCGTGGATCCACTGTGGTTGAAGATCAGTCAGCACCTCCATTCGGGTCACCGGCAGTACAATAGTTGGGCCCACTTTGGCTCACCCAACTTCGTTGGTTTCAGATACTTCAACAGAACCTGCTGATTCGGAACAAATGAGTAGAGCTTTCTGCAGGCAGAGGGAGAGAGATATCATCATTTATGTCATTTAATATTTTAATGAGGGAACCCACATAATCCGCGATGATCACCTCCGTGTCACCTGTGGAAAGATTGCCAGCGCGACCTCTGACCCAAGGAGTCGGGAAAGGTCTACCCATGAGAATTTCAAAGGGAGACATTTTTGTAGTGGCTGACGGAGACATTCTCATTTCCGTCAGTACGGCAGGCAATAAATCAACCCAATTTCTGCCCGTATCCAAGCACGCTTTATTAAGACGTTCTTTTATCGTTTTATTCAAATGTTCCATGTTTGACGAAGACTGAGGATGATACGGGATATGAAAATCCAATTAATACTAAGTTCTTTAGCTAACAATTGTGTTACTTTAGAAGCAAATGGAGTTCCATTGTCGCTTGCTATAACAGTTGGAATACCAAAACGCGGTATAATTTCTTTGGCAAGAACCTTCACTGCTGTCTTTGCGTCTTTTCCACACGGAAAAGCCTCAGGCCACTTAGTAAATCGGTCAGTAATCACGAGCAAATACTTGTGATTTCCACATGGAGGCATGTGTGTAAAATCGATCTGTAAATATTGGAAAGGAAGTTCAGGATGCGGTAAAGCATCATGGCTGATTGCCTTGTGCCTGTTTGTTTGCGCACACACCAGGCAAGCATCCAATATCAACAAAGTATTTCTTCGAACGTTCGCAATGCAGTATGATTGATTCAAATTTTGTATCACTTTCTCTTTTGACACGTGTGATACACCATGATAATGTCTACACAGCATTACAACAGTAGATGCTGGTAGCGCGATTCTACCTTGTTTATCTCTTAAAATACCAACTTGATCTGGTTTTACTTCATTGGCTGCCCAATGAGTCAAATCATGTTGAGTAGGATTCGCTTGTAAGATTTTAACATCCAAATCATTAATCAACGATGAATTCATCATCGGCACTTCATTGTTTTGTTCATTTACATGCGGACTACGTATTGCTTCTTTTGCTGCCCATTTCGCTACTTCGTCCGCAAATCTGTTACCTTTGGCCTTGTCAGATTTACCTGTTTTATGACCAGCTACTTTAATTACAGCAAGCTTCGATGGTTGCTGTGCTGCACTAATCAGCTCGGCCACAATGTTATGATGCGAAATAGGTTTTTCTTCGGAGGTTTTGAAATTTCTTTCCTCCCACAATTTAGCAAAATCATGGACTACGCCATACGCATATTTGGAGTCAGTATATATGTTGATACACTGACCTTTTGCCAATTGACAAGCTCTTGTTAAAGCAATCAGTTCTGCGACTTGTGCTGATTTATGTGGCAGTGAATACGCTTCAATAACTTTATTAGGCAATTCAACAATAGCATAACCACACAAATATGTACTGTCGTTTGGCTTAAAGTAGGATCCATCAATATACCAATGGATTCCCTCCTCCAGGACAGACGTGGAAACGTCTGGCCTGCAAGCAGTCGAAATTTGGATCCTGTTCAGGCAGTCGTGGTTGTCGCTCTCAAATTCACCTTGTGTCAGCAACCTATGCAAATGTACAGTAGGGCCATGAATAACAGAAGTTACTTTCAACGTTACATTAGCAGTAGCTAACAATATAGCCTCATAGCCGGAACGGCGTTGGGCAGTCATGTGTTGAGTCGAAATATTATGCATAATGGATCCTACCTGATGAGAAACATGTACAATAAGAGGATGTGACAAAACAACCTTTTCAGCATCCTGTATCATGATTGCTGTAGCAGTCACTGCACGCAAACAAGCCGGAAGGCCCTTAGCCACCGAATCAAGGGTCTTAGATAAATAAGCTATTGGACGGAAAGTGCCCCCATGCTCTTGGGCCAGGATTGCTGTGGCTGTGCCACCACTTTCGTACACGTATAGATGAAAGTCTTGTGTGTAACAGGGTAGGCCAAGGGCAGGCGGCCTTAAGAGTGATGCTTGCAAATGTTTGAATGCTTGATTCATCTCACTTGTCCATGTAATATCGTCTTTGTCACCCAGCGTAGCTTCTCGCAGGATTTTGTCATACATGGAGCAATTAGGCACCCACAGGCGGCAGTAATTGACCAGTCCCAGGAAGCTTTGCATTTGCTTCCGTGTGGATGGATACTTAAATGTAGCGATGGCTTTGATCCTGTCCGCAGACAGACGAACTTGGCCTTGTGACAGTTCATGTCCAAGGTAAGTGACTTTTCTCTGCACCCACTGAAGTTTGTCTCTAGATGCCTTGAAACCAGCTTCAGCCAGGACATTGCAAACAATCTTTGTTGCAGAAGCACACATGTCCTCAGAGGCACCGGTGACAAGAATGTCGTCAGCATATTGGAGCAAGCAGGTGTCTGGAGGAAGTTTGACATCTTTCAGTGTGTCGTGCACTACAGCGGAGAAAACAGCCGGAGAATCTCTGAACCCTTGAGGGAGACGTGTCCAACTGTATTGACAATTCTGAAAACAAAATGCAAACAGTGGCTGAGTATCAGGATGAACAGGAATACTGAAAAATGCGGAGCTTAAATCAATAACAGAATAAAATTTATGTTCTGAAGGAATAGAATTAATTATCGGCTGAACTTCTGGTACAATAGGAGCAAGTGGTTTGATCAAATCATTAATTTTTCTTAGGTCTTGCGTTAAACGCCAAGTACCAGTAGCTTTCTTAATTGGATTGATTGGTGTATTATAAGGTGAATGACTTCGCACCAGAATGCCTTGTTCCAAAAATCGAGTAAGGAGAGGTTTAAGCCCCTCCTCTTTATCCTTAGAAAGCGGGTATTGTTTCTGAAACACAGGCTTATTATGTATCAAATTCGCCCTGTAGGGCTGGATATCTATTAACCCTACGTCATCCTTGTGTTCCGCCCACAATTTAGGGTTGACTCCCGAAATTTCTGGTATCAGCACAGTTGCAGATGAATCTTCTACAAGAGCACTTCCGGTGTCGGTTGTAATGGAAAAAACTGAAGGGAACAGAAGTGTCAAAGAGTTAGAGTCAAAATTCAATTTCATACCAAGTTTATGCATCAAGTCCCTACCTAACAGGCAGAATGGAGAATTCGGTATGATTGCAAATGAATGCATTTTAAACAACGTCGGTGCATCCTTAGAAGTAATTGGTAATGTGGGCGTCAATTCACATTTCACAGGAACATTATTAATCCCCACAGAATTAATTTGCTTTCCCGTGACGGAGCCTGAGTACACATCGGAAGATAACGAGGACACCGAAGCGCCGCTATCAATTAAAAATATGTATGGTTTATGGTCAACATTTAGTTCAAGGAATGGCAAAACATTTGATTTATTTGGATATTGTAACGAAAGTTGTGAAAATTCAGGCTCTTTGCTCTCGCACCGTCAGGCGCGATTCCATTCAGTTGTATATCGTCCTGAATTTTTTACACTCTGTCTGTGGCCAGGAGGAAACGAAGGAGGAGGTTCTGAGCGTTTACCCATCTGGTTTCTATTTGGCTGTTGCTCAGTTCTTTGTCTGAAGGACTTTGCAAGATGCCCTGAGCGACCGCAGCAGTAACATTTAACAGGCTTTTTTGTGTAAACGAAGGGACGTTTTTGAGCCGCAGCATCAAACTGTAACATGATCAGAGTTTTCCCTTTGAAGGAAGCAAAAGCTCCAGCAGAGGAAAGCTCACGTAAACGCTTATCAAGGTCATCAATTGACATCGTTAAAAAATTATTCGTGGTGATAGCTATAACATCAGCCAGAGGCAACGGGTGAACCTTAAATCCTTCTGCAGTTTCCACAAATGGAATTGCAGTCGCAGCCTTCAAATCATGATACAGTTTATTTTTCACGGGCTCACACACTATAGGAGCTGAAGATATTCATAACTCGGAGGGAAAGCGGGGGAAGAGAAAGTTTTTCCTTCTCTCTCCTCAGGCTGTTCACTGAGATCAGCCCGTGGGGGAGAGAATTTCCGATCTTTATTATTTTTTTCCAGCCGCTTTATCTATGTCAGGTCCGCGATCCCAGTACTTTTTCATCATTTCCCAAGTTTTATAGGATTGTTTCATATAATCAAAGTCCCATTCTGGATCACCCCAGTTTCCGTAGATCATGTCTTTCGCTGCAGACATGTCTGTATCTCTAAAGGATCCTTCGCGCGGAAATGGATCTAATTGTATTTTACCCTCTGACCAGCCAGCTAAATTTGATAGATAAGGTTCCGTAAAAAAGGCTTGATTATTTCTATCCATAAAATCTTTCATTAAAGATTTTATGAGATTCATTAAATAAAGGTGGATTTATTTTATTTCCCATTTTTGAAACCACAAAAATATACACCTATAAACAAAATTCAAATAATCAAATAGAAAACAAAGAAGAAAAATGCTGCAGTGTCATTTGTTAGTAAAGCATTTTAATCAAAGGAAGCAAAGAACGAAGAGGAATAGAGAAAGAGGAAAAAGGGGAAAAAAATAATAAACTGTGCATTGATTCACTTCACAAATCCCAAAAAAAAATGACGGAGATTTTTTATGAAATATCTCACAACAATCCTTCTTACAAAAGTAAAGGATATCACACAACGAAGAAAATTGATCGGATCTTCTTTACGTTCTTCCCGCAGTTTATCAAAAACTTACGGGGAAATCACCTAACAAAAAAGAGGGAATTCAAGTCTCTTTCGTTGTTCTTCCCGTATTTCATTAGAAGTACGAGGGAAACCTTCCCGCATTTATCAAAAATACGAGGAGACCGTACACTACTAACGATAAATAAACTTGATCATGTCCTTTATCGCCCTTCCCGCATTAATTAAACACGAGGAGTCACCAGTCTCTGCTGACCAGTCTCTGGTGACCTATACGGTCTTTCAATAACGCAATACGGCACTATCATAACATTATAATCATATACTTTAAAATTATTTCTCATCAAACAGCAAGAATCAACCCCTCATTTAAAGGAAACTTAGATTCTTACCGTTTGGAGAAATCCCGGAGACGAGCCCCGAATTGTTAGAAATAAAGAGTCTTCTAAACGATAGCAGTGCCTTTTTTCTCCGTCGTTTATTGAGTCGTGAATCAACACAAAGCATTGAACCAACGTTGGGGAGCAAAATAAAGAATAGAAAAGCTCGCCCTTCTAAAGTCTTGCATTCAAGGATATAGTGCGAAACTATCAGGGAGGTTTACAGTATTATCCAATGAGAACACGCATTACATCATACAGATATCACAGATAACGATTCCATATGACAAAGGCTCCTTCGAATCCTAAGGATCCTTCGGACCTCTGTCATACACATTCATACAATATACACAAACATACAGAAAGAAAGAAATGAGGCAAGGAGGGGGCTCTGTACAACTCCAAGTTAATATGAAACAGATGTTTGAGAATGCACAGACACAGCATTTCTCTCTTGGACATAACTGAGATATAGACCTATTTCTAACAACAACAAAACCAGAAACCCAAAAAATCCCAGAAATTAAATACTCATTTCCCAATTCTGGGGCTCGTTTAACATGACAAAATCTTTCAACAAAACAAATCAGTTCATTCAAAAATTAAATTAATTCAAATTCAGTTCCTTTCTTTTCAACTCATTTAGGGTGCAAACCACCAGTTTCACAAGTTCATATGAACAGTTCATGACTGAGTTCTCAACCCAGCATAGTTGCTTGCACATACACTTAGACACTTAGGTAAAGTTGGTTTTATATTCGCACATTCGCGTTAAAGAACTTTTTCAATTAAATAGTCAATAAAGCTATTTTTTTTTCAGATTCGAAGCAGCTACATGATATTGACAACAAAGGTTGTGAACTACAACATTTTTTACAATTGATCAAAATGGGCAAGTATATTTTTAAGCATGTACTTTAGAGATGAATATTCAATGTGTGTCGTAACCAAGATAGGGACCGTCTAAAAAGTTAATTTTGTTTTTCATCGTGTGCAAACAGACAACTACATTTTAGCCAACTGCAGATGTAGCCTACTGGCAAATATCTCTCACATTATGTGTTCTGATGCTATAGAATGTCCTTTAGCAACAAAACCTGCATTATAATGATGGTGTTTAAAAATGTGTTTATGAAATAATAATGAATGAATCTGTACATGAACTGTAATTTGGTAACAATCCAGACTGTAGAAAGGAAAATCATGTTTAATCTCCTGAACATAGATAATTGCTTCATTTTACAACCGTTTATATTTATTTATTTAAGAAAATAATGAAAAAGAAGTGTGTAAGTGTGGTGGTTTTAATAATGACATATGATTTATTTCAAAAGGTTTTGAAAAGCATCGAGATGACTGCTACAAAGCAAGTTGGATCATCTTGTCTGGACCCTACAGAACATACTACAGCCCATGTCTTGCTGTTTTATTCACCTCTGTTTTTCTGTTTTTATCTGTGATAAAGACTGTGTAACAGTGTTCTCCAGGTGTTGAATAAAAAGAATGGCTAAACTCTATTTTATGTTTTCCTGTTGTATGACATCTGTGTTTAACATGGAACTCTAACAATAACACAATTCATGTACATTGATTGATGTTTACAGTCCTGCAGAAATATTACTGTCCGTGGTACTGAATCCATCAGATTATTGACAAGTACTCAGAAAACATGACAGCAAACAAGATGTTTATTTTGGGTGTGGATTTTGGAATAAACTGCTGCTTCAATGTAAATGTATAAGTGACTTATCAAGGTATTCATCAATATTTTTCTTTCTAAATTTCACATGAGTTGAATGACTTCTCTAGGCTTGTGAGATTTTACTTTGTTATAGAAGTTACCAGTGTAATTACTGAAATGTTCTTTTCTTTAATGTCTTTATCTGATATCTGAATGCAGTAACAGTGCTTGCTAATTTAGCCCGGCTTCCAGAAATGAATCTGGAATCAGCAATGTTGAGATATTTTGTTGATATTAAGTCATTGAAGGAAAATTATATTGTCTGTTTTATAAAGGGAATTATGGGGCGGAGATAATTTGCCAGGACAAGTGGGGTGAGGCATACACACATTGTCTGGTACCCTAAAAGTGTCAGTCAGAAAGTTGTTTATTTTATGTTCATCTTAATACAATACACAATACAGAACTGCACAACATGTCCCTTCTGCAAGAGGTTTAGCTAAGAGAACATTCATTTGTCACTTTATTCTGAGACATTCAAGCATTTGTGGTCTGTCTATGGACACTTACAGACTTCTAAATCAGTCAGCTACATTTGAGGCATACAAATGAATAAAAGAAAAGCAGCAAGCATACATTTCAAATGATAATAATGGTAAACACATCAACCTAATACTAATGTTTCTTACAATATGAGTGATTAGATTTGGTTAAATGATATTTAATATACAAATGATTAAATGATAAAATGATAAAGCATAAGCAAAATTGATAAAACATAAGCAAGAAAATATATATACGTATGTATTTTTTTCTGCTTCATCAAATACATACATATTTTTTACAATTTAAACACACTTTTAGCATGAGCTCCTCTAACTGAATAGCTTACAAACACAAACCACAAATCCATGGTTCCTCTTTTGGTGGCAGATTAATTTCGAGGCACTGGACATGAAACCACCTCTGGCATAATTCACATTGAACCTGGAAGAAAAATAGGACATTGTTAGATTTATTCTGAAACTGTTGTAATTATGAAATGTATTTGTGAAAACACATTTTCTCTTCAATTTCTTTTCACTTTCAACAAATAGGCAATAATGACATAAAGAATACCCAGGTGCAGAGCTCCTCTGTTTGGTCCTTTTGGCCTTTTTTTTTCTTAGTGTCTTTTTGTCCACATACAGAGCAATACTCATCTCTCGACACTGCAATTGTGATAATGTAGATAATTATACTCCATCACTCTGTCTCTGGAAATAAACTGTTCTTTCAAAATAGTTTGCCAATACCTGATGCCTGCAAAATTGTTTTGACAACATTTTTCCTGATGTGGCACATCTCCTCTTTGCTGGGTATTATGTTGATGCTCTCAGGTATTTTTGGAAAGTGTTCCACCACCTGCTTGGCCATCTAGAAGGAGAGCGGAGAACATTACTAGTCTCATATGGGAAAATGTGAGAACAGTGTTTATGTAAAGTAGTTTTCCCTCCATTTACCTGCATCACAAAGACACCACAGCTGAAAGCATCCTCCTGGAACGAATGGTGTATTGTCCCAGGCTTCCACATAGTGTCCACCCAGTCTTTTCTTCCATGCTGGTTTCCTCTCTTCCTGAAATATTCCCTGTTGTAGGAAAAATACAGTGTGTGGGGTTGTGGTGGTCTTCAGCAACATCCATATGCTAATATTCCAATATTAGTGTTGTAGATCGAAAAAGGTTACAGATTTTTTATACAACATAACATACACAAATTTTTTGCATGCTTGTGTGGCAAGTTTCATTTCATCACTACCACGTTGAGGGTCAAGTATGAAAATGGTGTTATTTGTAGCATGTAGATACTAAATATTAAAAAAAAGAATAATAATTAGTCATTCAATTAAATGTCTGCGAAAAGGTCAAACATTTATGTATGGGTGTATCAATGTTTATCTGTAATAGTCATACAACACAATAATTGTATTTTTTACTTATAATATATTTTTACTTACCACAAACCTCCAGTGCATGTGTCTGATATTTACAACAGAGATGACCCCATCATATTGCTCAAAGTTGACCTATGTATCAGAAAAGTAAATAAACGTATTTGTGTACTGTAAAATACATGGACATATAAAAATGCAGAATCATAAGTAGTTGCACTCACTTTTTTCAAACCTTGTCATATGACCTGGTCTTCTGGGCCATTTAAAATGACACTTGTGGTGTAATGGCTTAGCTGGTAGATATTTGCACCCTTTGCATTAAGTACAGCTCTTAAATAGCACTCGATCGTCTGGGAAACAAAAAGATAAATCATTGCAATTATTCAATTTATTTCAATTAGTACGTACATTGAGAAAAAACATTTAGTATCTGGCATTTACTTTTTCTTAGGTACAACATTTTTTGTAGTTTATAAATTTATATATAGTACAATTTTGTATTTACTAGATATTTTTGTTATGATATGTGTACCTCTCCAAATAACCAGTCATGCGGCTTCAGTGTTAGGAACTCCTCGTGATGTAACAGGAACTCCAGATTCTGATCTTCAGACTTCACGATGGCTACAACCAGTTCATTGTGCGGTTTTGTCCATAACATGTCAATCTGTGAATATTAAACACTTCATATAGTCAATAATAAGTTAGCTGAATATATGCAATAAATAGTTTCATTTGTTGTACTAAATTACCTCTTCCTCTACAGGGAGTGCCTCTGCAGGAAGCTGCACTGGCTCAGGACTTGACTGTTTGTGGCTTTTTGGCTTATCTTTGTGGATCCTTCTTTTCTTTTTTTGTGGAACAGGCATTCTCTGAGGAACAGAAAAGAATTTGGATTTGGTGTTTGGGAAACGTTCTTCCTTCTTCTTCATCCAAGTTTCTTTGCACTGATCAAGGTTCAGAGGTGGCTCAGGCTGGAGCAACAGCTTTTGAGGAAGGTTATGCAGAATGATGTGCTCTGTATATCTTGTTTGCAGAGACTGATGCATTTTTCTTATGAAGATTCCTGGTTTGACATTTTGTTGTTTATGCATTATGGAATGTTTGACAATTCCAAACCACCTTTCTATGTGACAATTGGTATCTCTTGTTTTTGGTAGTGTCAATGTTGTCACCAAATCCTGTTCACAAGATTCATACCTACCGGTAGTCAGGTCTCCCAACAGCAAGCCACTCCAAAGAGGAAAAATGGCAAGGTAGGTATCAAAGAGGACAGTGAGGATGCCCGGACAAAAGTATGGGTTGTCCTCTTTGGCCAAACATGTCTCATCACCTTCCTCTTCTTCCTTCAGCTCTTTCATGATCTGCTGGAAGAAAGCAGTGAATGGTGATCTGCCAATGATGGTCATTGCATGTCTCTCTCTTCACTTTCACACATTTCCCAGTCTTCAGATTGGGAAGTTTCTTCCAGTGTATCCTCTTTGGATCTTGAAATGACACTCTCCAAAACACACAGACTTTCTTTGACAAGGTTTGTGTTTTGTGGGGTTGTGAGCAGGCCACAAAATGCACGGAACACAATTCTTGATTCAGTCATGTTGTTGGCATTTTGGAGTCTTGCGAAAGCATACGTGGCAAAGTCTCTCAGTCCTTTGTCATCTGTTTGCCTAGAGATTGCCTGTCTGACAGCTTTCAAAATGTGTGCAGAGCAAATGTGCAAGACAGTATATGACTTCATTTCATCCCATGATGTTTTCCCCAATGCAGAACTTGTATGCTTTGTCGAGGTAAGAGCTGATGTGCTCTTTGTTGAAAGCAAGCATTACACTTTGTATTAAAGCCCAGCTGTAATCAGTCTCGACCTGGTGAACATTTATTTGTGTGTATTTTGACAAATGCAATGTAAATTGCATGAGCCAGAATGTGATTGGTGGTATTGAGTGATTGTTGGAGAGCATTTCACAGATGGGAAGAGGTGGAGCATCTCTAGCGTTCCCTGGAAGAACGAGTGCATAGTACAGCACACGCTCGGCTGTTCCGGTATTTTTGACACAACTCCTCCAGTGGCATCAAGATAGAGGGACACGGGAGACTTACTCGCAAATGATGCACAAGAATGCTGATGCCAAGCTCGGTGTACGAATGAACAATGAACGAATTCATACTGAAAAGCTGTACGTAGCCTGGTACCTTGAAGTATTTTGTGTCACATTCCTTGAGCAATGTCTGCATTAAGTATATTTCCATCATGACATTGGAGTGAATGGACTCCTTTTTCCTCATTTCTGAGCCTATAACTTTCAACACTTTTTTATTGAGAGATTCCGTCATGTTCCCAGCCAGGAGCTGCTCGTTTGGTGTTGATTGTAGTGCACTGTAAAAATACTGACTGGGTCCATGCGTTAGGGCCTTTGCTATTTTCCCTCTTTTTAGTTTGGTTGCTGGCCTAGCCTTTTTCTCGGAAAGTTTGTGGTGTATATCTCCAGTTTGTTGGACTAACATTTTCACATCACATTTTCCCAGTGCAGCAGGATTATTTTGCATTGTGAAAGTGTATTTGGCTGGGCAAGTTGAAAATGTGCAGACTGCCTTTATATGTAAATATGGAAGTTTTTTTTTTCTGCTCCAGGGAGTCGTGGCATGTTGATATTTAAATGAGAGAGTACAACATGGATTTTGTTCTTTAAAGCTGTCATACACATAGTCTGTCCAAGGTGGTCTTAATTTTGAGGACCATATTCGTGGCTTGATCCCATTCCACATTTTTCTTTTCATAGAGATAACAAATTGTTTTGGTACCTCTGGACATTGTCTCTGAACATTTACTCCAGGCTCTCCTTCCTGTACCTTTGTGGGCTCAGGTGTACTCTTTAGACCCTCCGAGTCAGTATCTGGCTCTTGGTAAATAGGTTGTGAGTCAAAGTCTGTCTCTCTTTTCAAAATCTCTGTGTCAAACTGGGTTTCCACATCTGCCACTTCTGTATCTTTGGTAGATCATTTTAATCAATTAATACATTTTTCCAATACAATAAATGTTTTGTTATGTGCAAATTTTACCAATCATTTCATTTATAAATGGAAAATGACTGAAAAAATATTGTATTTATTATGTATAAAGAAAATATTATGAATGAATAAATATATGCACCGAAATAAAAATGTTGGTCCTTAAAAAACAAACAACCAAAAAAACAAATATATATATATAGTTATTAATTTCTTATTTTCAATTATTTTTTAGAATTGTATTATTATTATTATTATTATTATTATTATTATTATTATTATTATACTTTTAAATTAAAAGCAATAATTTTACTGAATCTCAATAAAAAAAAAAGGCAATAATATCAAATAACCACACTTTTATTTAAAGTAGCACAAAAATTAAACAGAAAATATCCCTATATTAAAATAAGTGGGGCGTCATAGTTGCAGTTTATATTTTTGGACTTTTTTCTCTTTCGGACAAAAATTCAGTGTGTCCCTATTAGGACCAAACAGAACCTTGTTATTTGTCATATTTCATTTCTATATTTAATTACAGTTTTTTATTCGCTTGGGTACTATTTTCACAAGGTGAACATTTTCAAAACTCTTAGTACAAATATCCAAACTGATCACACTTGTAACACAGCTAGTCATTCTTTCAGAACCTGATCTCATGCTTTCCTTACAGTTATACACTTTTCAGTCACATAATCATTGTTTCAAACACAAGATTATTGTAATATGTCATGAGGACGTTTGGTTTAATCCCCGCAACAGTATGATCTTCTTTCAATTTAGTACTTTTAACAATCAATTCATTCAACAGCAAACAATGCAAGATACATGTTTCAAATCACCATTGTTGCTGAATTAATTACAATACAGTACAGGCTACAGTTGCCACATTAGAAGTAATTGAATCCATAATGTTTGTAATATTATCCAGTGTGTTATCAAAAGGTGTGATGAAGTACAGCCATGAGGTGCTGTGCTAACAGAATTTGCTGGTAATACAGTGAATGATTTCACTCTTTGACCAAATCTATACAGTAGTGGACCTTTACAGATGAAGGTTGAGTTACAATAATGTAACTACCATTTTTACAGTATCACATGGCATACATACTGTAATGTAAAATGCATTTTATTCCATCTGTCTCCCTTCCACTGATGCATCTCTGATCAATCTGATGTTTTCATTGAGGGTTTCCTCTCCCTTATACTCTATTCTGCTTTACAGTGTTTGCACAAATGACAAATTTATCTGTATCTTTCTCTCTCTCTCTCTCTGTCACACACACACACACACACACACACACACATGCTTGTGCACACACTTTGAACATTGTGGTGGTTAATATCTATAAATCACTTATGTAAAAATAATTCATTTGGTTATCCATATTGAAAAATTGCAAACAAGTTCTATAGAAACTGTGTATTGAATCAATATCTCTAGAAATGCATAGGTGTACCAAATGATTCATTGATTAACCATTAAGATCATTTGGATTAAATAATAGACAAATGTAGTAAACTAAACAAGAAGAGATGCAAATCAAAAGTTTGATAGTAAGAGCTTTCTGAAAGACAGTGACTTTGAATGAAACATTTATGTAGATGAAACACTTATTTTGTGTTGTGAAAAGGATACTTTGTGATTTTGTGAATTGTACTTACACAATTGAAAACATGATGAAATGTTTGAAAAAAATGCACTTTTGATGATCTGTTGTGATATTAGCACTAAGACTTTGGAAAATGTACATCTTGTGAAAATAGTACCAAAGCGAATAAAAACTTTTAATACTTTTGTTATCTTAAACAAATAATATAAAATATTGAAATAAATAAGCACACTGTAAAAGCTTCTTATTTATTTTAGTATTGTGATTGAATTATTTTACCTTGATCTGCGGGTTGGATTTCTTCAGTCCCATTGGTATGATGTGGGGATTCCAAAGGTGCTTCTGCAGCCAGATGTACTTGTTCTCTCAGGCCTCTGCGGTTATGATTCCAGACGACCCATAACCAATGGCGATTTTTCTGTGTGTCTTCATTAAGTAAATCTATGGCAAGTTGGGACCATATCTCTGAGGAATATTCTGTGTTTCTATTCAAAATATCAGCTTTCTGCAGCGTCTTTATCATAGAATCAATCCCTCCAGCCTGTGACCATAGATCTGATCTTACAGGTGTGGTGCCTTTTTTAGGCCTCCCCATTCTACAGTGTGAGAGATAGTGTCAAAGTCTGACTATGCCATTCACATCCCTATTCACTGTCTCACTAAACGTCTGTCCCTCTCTCTGTCTCACAGAGTCATTGTTTCTGACTCCATCTGACCAGCAGATGATTACAGTATGAATAACAACAGAGATGGACAACATTTCCCATAAGAAAGTTACCATAACTTTCTTATGGGAAAGTTTGGAGATGGACAACATTTTTACCCTATCGCTACTTGTGATAAGATAAAACAAAGTTCACATCGAGGCCTGTGGTAACTTTCCATTGTTATTCATACTTTCTTTGGGGGGAATTAAAGTCGTTATTTCTGGGAAAGACAGGCACACATAGCCAGTGTATTGTGAGCTGAACACGCAGTGACACGGGCTGGACTTGAATGACCCAGATCAATTAAGGCCACTGGGAGCAATATGGAGCTACACCGACGACCATGGCATCCTATGAGACTTCTTGGACACTGCGGTCTGAGAGCTACGACATGCGTACTGGCTGTTCTGTCATTATTGATTGTTTTACTGCTCACTCCAAAAAAAGGCATTGATCCTGAGCCTGTGAGGATGATGATGATGAATGGTACTGCTTCAGTTAACCATACTTTGCGACCGAGACGAGTACGAGAAACAGCAGAAGATTTTTTAGCAAGCTTATCTGAGTCCTGGATGGACCATCCCAGCCCTCCTCATCCATATGCTACGAACCTATGGTGGAGACTAACCAACCATACAGCAAAGAAAAGTGGGTTTCCGAACTGCTACGTGTGCACACAGTTCGCGCACAGTACCGCTGGAGCGGACCTGTGGCCGCACCAAGATCACAACACATCAACCTTCATGGCTACATTGGCTGTGGCAGCAGCTTTATATAACGAGAATACTATCCTCTTTTTAAACAACAAGGAATGGACAACAATGAAGGTGACAAAAAGAGTGTTTGGCAAGGCAGCAATTGTTCGGAACATACCAACTAATCTCACATGTTACAGCAGAGTTTCAGGAACTTATGCTTTAGGGGAAACACCAAAGAGTAAATGCAACGTAATCTACAAAGAGAACGACAGTAATCCTATCACACAACGACGTTGTTATAGATGCTTATTTGACCCTACTATTGCCGTTGGGAGTTCGACACAAGCTGTAATGGCTTTCGAATACTTGAAATCACACAAAGCCATACGTGATGCATGTAAGGCTGCTTGTGCAACTGTGCATGTAGCAGATGAAGAGGGCACAGGAGTACTAGAAAATGTATACTGGCAGTGTGGGTATGCAATCTAAGTGTCTCTGCCTATAAACTGGACAGGAACATGTGCTCTAGTTCAACTGCAAGGAGGAGCAATGGTCATACAGCACCAACCACATGAAGTTATGAAACCAAAGAAAAGGGGACTGCTTAACATTGTGCAAGACAGCCCAGTGCCAAGAAATCATCACATCTGGAACATAGCTGAGAAATTGCTGGCTTGTTTCGTGCCTGGAATAGGTGTTGCATCAGTAATGGAAGAGGTACAGGTAACCAGGTATGAACTGATTTCTTTCATTGACACGACAAATATTATGATGGAAGGCATCAAGGAGGAGCTGAGAGGACTAAGACTCACGGTTCTGCAGAATCGTTTAGTTTTAGACCAACTTACGACATCACAAGATGGAGTTTGTGTGATAGTGGGAGAAACGTGCTGCACATACATTCCAGATAATGATGCAAAAGGCCATGTCATTGAAGAAGGGATACATAATTTGACCTTCATGTCAAAGACTCTGACAGATCGGGAAACTAATTCATTCTCTTTTGGATGGGGATGGTTTAAAGGTATTTTTAGTAATGTGACAAATGCGATGATGATGGTAATTTGTATAGTTTGCTCGTTCTTGTTGATCTTGTGTTTGTGGCCATGTGTAATGCAATTGATTATAAATGCTGTGTCATCTACGTTTCAACATCATCATGATTTGCATGTATGTGACACATATGATTCCAGTCAAAGTGGCAGTGAAGATGACATTTAAACTTAATTACCTAGGGTGACAAGGTAATGATTAGGAGGATAAGAGCAGATGTAATCTGTGGTACGAGATAACTGTTGTAAGAGTTAAGAAGAAGGGTATATGTTAGCTTGCTTAAATGTAAGAGATGTCTCACAAAAAAAAAAATTATGGTGTGTTTTGAATCCATGTAAATTAGCATGTCTGATGATGTACTGTTGTAATGTAAATACTATGTGTGATCAAAATTATTTAGTTCATGCATGCATGTAGTTTACTGAGTTAATCTTAGTTTCATATTATTAATTATATTTTGTGCTGAAGGGTTGGGGTCAGAATCCCTTGTCTCTTCACTATATCTATATATCCTTTTGAGTTTTTACATTCGCACTTGTAGAGTTTTTACAACAAGTGCGAATCAAGTTATATAATCATTACTATATTCAACAATATAATCATTACTATATTCAAAGAGTGATTCATATATAGTTTTAATCATATTTTGTTGTCAGCATTTGTACCATTATATTTTTAAGTGCATTATGGTGTCTGATTTTTGTTGACCAAGTAAAGGTTACAGGGGTCAACCTCTATGTGATTTACATGATCTAGTTCACAAAATATTACTTCTTTCATGTGTATGTCTCTAAAGAATAAAGTATAAATGTATAATTGTTTAGATTTTATGTTGTCTTAGCCAATCAGAAGTAGCAAAGATGTAATGCATGTCCTTGTAAAAGGTATACTTGTGTGAGATTTGTTTGTAAGGTAGAGTTGGCTTGCGACCTCCTCGTGACTTAGACGCTGGCTTTACCAATTTAACTGCAAAATATTCTTCAGTAAAATTTTACTTATTTGATTGAATTTCAGGACTCCTGGTCTTCTTTCATCATATCTTGTCCTGGATCTGACAGCTGTTAACCCCATAACAGTGCTAACCTTAAAAAACACTTAAATGTCAGCCCCTTTTTTGTGCATAGACATAAAAATGCACTAAATTAAAATGACGACTTGTTGGGCCATGATTTCTCATTAAAATCAGATGATTTCCTATAGAATGTAAGGGAAATATATAGTATATTTTCAATATTCTAGTATGTTTTTCTATATCAAAATACATATATGAGTTTCCAGGCCTTTGTGTGACCCAGGAGAGAGCATGTGAGGTCACTAAAAGTGTTGATGCTGCAGAGAACACAAAGAATGGTATATAACCTTGAAAAACAGGTGTATGAGCAAACAAAAACAAAATATGAATGGTGTCTTGTATGATATCTTGCAGCTGGTGTTTTTCTGCCATGATGTTTTTCTTGCTGCCATGATGTTTTTCTTGATGAGCTAAAAATCTGTGGAGCTTGCATTTTCTTTCATGATAATGTGAAGGAACAGACAAGGCCATAAAATAAACAAGGCCGCCTTACTGTAAGGGTTCCCATGAACTATGACATATGTCCAAGATATGTGAAGTTACCAGCTGATGTATGTTTTCTTTTTAATAGATAGGTGGGGATTTTCCACCAATATTTAATTAATGAAGGAGATAAAACATATTGGTGGCGAGGGAAAGAAACAAGGCAGTGACCTTGTTAGTCAGAGATAGTGGGTAACAAGATAACAAAAAGGTATATAACTGAGAACTTAGGAGGATAATGTCAGAGCGGACAGCTGGCCGGTCTCATGTTTGTTGGTGTTCAATAAACTACAACTTTGGCATCTGGAACTCAAGACTCTGAGAGTTTTCTTACAACTTAGAGAGATTCATCGTGATATTCCACGACAATAACTCTAGAATAACCTCCCTGATAATGTTTGGGGGCCCAGAAACACTATCCTAATTTAAATCTAGATTAAAGACACATCTCTTTAGCTAAGCATTCAATTAACACATATCATAATTTTGTACTATGTGATGAAATAGTAAAAAGTGCACATGACCATCTTTTGCCTGAAATAATATGACCAGCAGCAATGCTAATCTTTCTCCTGTTGTCTCGTTGTTTGTATCTCAGGATGCTCAGCATATTTTACTAGAGATTACAGCAGCTCCAGTTCAGATCCAGCCTCACTTGGTAAGACTTCTAATGACATCAACACTCTTGAAGACAATGTGTTTAAACAATTTTCAGATGTTAAATGATATTTTAAAGTGTTTAAACTAATTTCAGTTTTATGTCAGGTGGTACAACAAAAATATTATGTTGTACCACCTGACATGGAAAGTGTACCACCAACCTACCCATACTTGAAATTAGCATTTTTTATCAGTATTTGAGAGAGCTCTACAAACTTTTTCACTCTGCCAAAGAGATCATTTAGGCTCCTCTGGATGATGCATTATCATGTTTACTGTTATTACCTTGTAAATTCATAATAATATTTGAGAATATACAAATTGCTGGACAAAAGTTTCTCAATTACCTCAATAGATTTAAAACTACTGATATTTATAAAAAAAAAAAAAAAAACAATAACATGAAAGGCTTCAAACCTAAAATGATGGCACTGTTTCAAATGTTTTATTATTAAGACACCATGTTAAATTGTTTTCTTAGTCTGTTCATTTGTTCAGACAGTTGCACCACCACCTGACATTTTGGGGGTTTAATGCTGCCTTCAGCAATAATCATAAATAGGCCTAGTTTCCTAGTTTAAAATTTTTTTTAGCGTAATCACAACTTCAGAAGAAGAAAAACAAAATAATATGTATTATTAAAAGTAAAAAGTAATGATTTCAAACTAAGGTTTTCTAGATTATAGTGATACATGTCATGAAGCTATAAACATTTTGTAAAGGGAAATAATGCACTTGCCACAACATAACTTTGTGACAATGTTTAGAAAAATATATGAGCGATTTTTAAACAAAACGGTCTGCTTATACAGATTCTATCTTTCAGTGCTAATTGCTTTGTGTATTTAAATGTTCAATTGGAAAACACTGAACTGTTCTTATTCTTGCATTTTTCTTTTCTTATTCTTGCTTTGTTATTAGGGCCAAAATGAAGACGTCAAGCTTTTGGGGCAAACCTTGTTCATTTAAATGTAACCTGTTTGCATACTGTTTTTTCTGTTTGTGCTTTGTTTTATAGTAAATGCACAAATTTTTGAGTCTGTATCGTTCATATGTCGTTGAAAAAGTCCCTAAAATAGTTTTGGGCCAATGAGGACAACTTAAATTAGACAACTTATAATATGTCCTCCCATATTATTATAAATGTTGCAGTTATGTAAGTCACGTATTTGTGTTAGCTGGGTGAGACCCTCTGAAAGCATCAAAAGCAAAATATAAATATTTCTAAGTAAACTGTTATTGTCACTAAATTGTTTTTAAGCTCACCATGTCCAGTATTCAGAATTCAAAACATTTTTTCACAAATGTTCTATTTTTTGCCAAGTGGAGCCAACCAGTCCTGTGCACGTATGCCAATTAACCATGTGCGCCAAACAGAAGAAACTGAGAAGTCATACTAAAAATGTCTAGCAAGCAAGCGATAGCTAAACCAGAGTGTATCACTCACACACTTTGGGTTCACATCGAAGTCAAGCCAAGGCATAATACTCTATTCTAACTTAAGGTAAGATGTTTTTTTTTTTTTTTCAATCTTTGCAGTGACTGAATTGTGATTATAGAAATTATTTTTGAACATAAGATGAGTGTGTGGGCGTGTCCTTTCCGGTGTTGTGCCGAATTTCGACCCCTTGCCAAATTATTACCCCCCCTCGTTGAAGTCAGTACCTGATTGCCTAATCCTAACACTAACCACTCCCCATAACTAATCCTAAACGTACCAATAGAGGATAATAATTTGGCGGGGGTTGAAATTTGGCACAACACATGTTTTTCGCACGCTGGAAACGGCGCTGTCCATGGTTCTGAATTCCATACATTATCCTGTATTCCAGAATCCACTTCTTCAGGACTTTATAACAAAAACCTAACTTGAATCATTACAATAAGGGTGTTGCTTATTTATAACGTTGAAAATATGATAAATGTAAAGTATCTGAATTTCTTTAATCAATGAAAGAAATGTGTTGTACAAGGAACAGCAGTTATAATACATACTTTTACCTAATACATTGATCAAAGTTAATTGAGTAGAGTGATCACTAGGGACATGCTATAACCTCTGGAACATGAAAAAAGGTGAAAATAGAATAATTTCTTCAGAATAATATGATTGTAATATACTTACAGTAAGGTAGGTATTGGCAGTATTCAACATGTAGTAAGTCAGTCTGATCACTAGCAAAGCACTACAACCATTTGAATATAAATATAAAAAAACACTATAGGGGAATTACAGTTTATTACATAAACATATGTAATAAACACATGTAATAATGTTTATTACATAAATATATGTGATAATTGTACAGTAAGGGAGTTATTGTGAAAATTTCACCTGTAGTAAGTCAGTCTGGTCACTAGGAAAGCACTACAGCCATTGGAACAGGAAAAAATACTTTAGGGGAATTACAGTAATGTTTTCTTGAACTTATTAGTTTATTGTACGTACAGTAAGGGAGTTATTGTCAAAATTTCACCTGTAGTAAGTCAGTCTGATCACTAGGAAAGCACTACAGCCATTGGAACAGGAAAAAATACTTTAGGGGAATTACAGTAATGTTTTCTTGAACTTATTAGTTTATTGTACGTACAGTAAGGGAGTTATTGTCAAAATTTCACCTGTAGTAAGTCAGTCTGGTCACTAGGAAAGCACTACAGCCTTTGGAACAGGAAAAAATACTTTAGGGGAATTACAGTAATGTTTTCTTGAACTTATTAGTTTATTGTACGTACAGTAAGGGAGTTAGTGTCAAAATTTCACCTGTAGTAAGTCAGTCTGATCACTAGGAAAGCACTACAGCCTTTGGAACAGGAAAAAATACTTTAGGGGAATTACAGTAATGTTTTCTTGAACTTATTAGTTTATTGTACGTACAGTAAGGGAGTTATTGTCAAAATTTCACCTGTAGTAAGTCAGTCTGGCCACTAGGAAAGCACTACAGCCATTGGAACAGGAAAAAATACTTTAGGGGAATTACAGTAATGTTTTCTTGAACTTATTAGTTTATTGTACGTACAGTAAGGGAGTTAGTGTCAAAATTTCACCTGTAGTAAGTCAGTATGGTCACTAGGAAAGCACTACAGCCTTTGGAACAGGAAAAAATACTTTAGGGGAATTACAGTAATGTTTTCTTGAACTTATTAGTTTATTGTACGTACAGTAAGGGAGTTATTGTCAAAATTTCACCTGTAGTAAGTCAGTCTGATCACTAGGAAACCACTACAGCCTTTGGAACAGGAAAAAATACTTTAGGGGAATTACAGTAATGTTTTCTTGAACTTATTAGTTTATTGTACGTACAGTAAGGGAGTTATTGTCAAAATTTCACCTGTAGTAAGTCAGTCTGGTCACTAGGAAAGCACTACAGCCTTTGGAACAGGACAAAATACTTTAGGGGAATTACAGTAATGTTTTCTTGAACTTATTAGTTTATTGTACGTACAGTAAGGGAGTTAGTGTCAAAATTTCACCTGTAGTAAGTCAGTCTGATCACTAGGAAAGCACTACAGCCTTTGGAACAGGAAAAAATACTTTAGGGGAATTACAGTAATATTTTCTTGAACTTATTAGTTTATTGTACGTACAGTAAGGGAGTTATTGTCAAAATTTCACCTGTAGTAAGTCAGTCTGATCACTAGGAAAGCATTACAGCCATTGGAACAGGAAAAAATTATTTGAAAATTGTACTGTTTGGGGGGGGGGGGGGTACAGTTGTAAGACCCAGGACCAGATAATAATATGATGAAAGAAGACCAGGAGTCGTGAAATTCAATCAAATAAGTACAATTTTACTGAAGAACATTTTGCAGTTAAATTGGTAAAGCCAGCGTCAAAGTCATGAGGAGGTCGCAAGCCAACTCTACCTTACAAACAAATCTCACACAAGTATACCTTTTACAAGGACATGCATTACATACATAATCGTTTACTTGTGATTGGCTAAGACAACATAAAGTCTAAACAATAATACATTTTTGATAGATAAGTGGGTATATCGCCGTTAATCAGAATATTTGTCGTCCATTTCCGAGATTTAAGTCCGTGGTGACCTTCTTCCAGGGTCCGAGAATGTTTTAGGCTATATCACAAAGTTCAGAACCTGCAAAGAATATCAAACGCACGCACACACAGAACACTGACAAATAACAGTTCTCTTCGAGGCTGAAGAAGGCCTGAGCTAATTATCAGAAGAGCATTCCACCTTAACAGGCTGATAAAACATTTCACTCCAGGAAAGCAGGAACTATAATATGCCCCTTTACTCCACCCCCTAAAGAAATACACGAGATGTTCACTTAATGAAAATAAGGTGAAATTATGTATAAATTGACCCTCAAACTTATACAAGTCAACTAAGACAGATATATAGATGCAGATATGTGGATATTGTTGTGAAATATGCAATTATTCTATTCTAATCATGGCTTCTAGTATATGAAGTATTTCTGGGTCATAGTAAACCACAATTGTAACTAATAAAAAGTGGTTTTATAATGAAAGGTACCATAAGTAGTTGTTAAACAATTTATTAAGAATGTGTTTACTGTAAAACACTTGTATTAATAATCATTGTAACCATATATTGAGAAAATAATTTATTAAGAAAAACACCTCAACTTGTTTTATAAAGATTTTTATTATGAAGCTGGTTTATTAAGGAAAATACTGTAACTTCTTTTATAAATATTCTTATTATGAAAATGGTTTATAAAGAAAAACATACCACACTGAATGTTGTAAGCATTTATTAAGCAGATGATGGTGGCAGAGTAGAGAGGAGTTGAAAATGTATTAGAAAGAGCTTTGCAAAAGAAAGGAGAAAAATGCCATCATTACCGTCTACGTGTTGCAGACGAGATACAGAAGATACAGCGATGATGGAAAGGTCCAGAAAAAGAGGACAAAGAGTTTTATATGCAAAAGTCCTAAGGGGTCTTCCAGAAATAATGACAGTTCAAGATTTTGTGTTTGACCAATTGGCTGTAAAAGACTGAATGTATGCAGAGGGAGTTTCCAGGAGGGGATTTCTGAACATGTCAAAAAGTTGATGGACTTTAAAAAGGACTGTAAAGAAATGTCCAGCCAGAGGCAGATTCACCAAGGACGTCTCCGGTGTTAGATACCTTGCCATTGCACCTCATGAAGTTAAAAGCTTGTAAATTATTTGGTTTTGATTTACTTACAATATATATATATAATATTATGCAATACATGAGTACAGAGTCTCTCTCGCTGCTCTCTGAATCCCAAGACAATTATCATCAAAAGGCCCCTTGCATGTGAACACAACCCAAGGGCACACACTGGAATGAACCTAAAAGAAAATGAATACAGAAATGATTAGGATACATACTTGATTGTTGAATTTTTAATAAGAATAAAGTAATCATTCAAAAGGATATATATAAAAAGGATATATATAATTAAATTGAAGAGACAGGGGATTCTGACCCCAACCCTTCAGTATGTACAGTAAGGGAGTTGTTGTCAAAATTTCACCTGTAGTAAGTCAGTCTGGTCAGTAGGAACATACTACAACCTTTGGAACATGAAAAAATCCCTTTGGTGAATTACTGTAACTTTTACATAAAACATTTTTGAGTACTGTATGTACAATAGCCTACACAAAAGTACACTAAAGCAGTCTAGGTGAATACGCAGCAAATATCAAACCTGAAACTATTTTACCCTGGTTGGGGTTTTTTTTTTAAACTTGACTATGTTCATGGTGCTGTCCACGTAGGCTATGTGGTCCTGAAGGTCCTACATGATCAAGTCTGCAAGTTGCTTTTTATATTCGCTTCGCATATTTGCGTCGTTCAATATCTCATGAGCTGAATATTGTTACTACACAAATAACATTGTTTTAATATTTTAATCTCCTCAAAACGAGCTTTCCTTCGGGTTTGCACTTTGCAGATGGTCCCTTCTTAGCAGCCTGCGCATAGAGATCAATGTATTTTGTCCAGTGCGAAGGAAAGATCGTTTTGAGGAAATTTATGTTGCAGCTTCTGGTGTTTTATCTGTATGTGATAGGTGTTGTGTGTAGCAACAACGTTTAGTTCACGAGTTATTGAATGCGGAAGTCCGCGAATGTGCGAATATGCGAATATAAAACCAACTTTACCCAAGTCATTCAGACCAGCACTGAGCAACCAGTCCACTGTGCAGTCCAAAAAGAATTTTCTCAGCACTTTAAACAACATTTACACAGTCTCATGGTCAAAAGTCTCCACTGGCAAACCCAACATAAGAATAGTAAAACAAAACAATACTTGTTTGGTTTTGTCCAGTCAGTCAGTTAGAGAAATGATCTGTCCTCCATGGTTGTTTGGAACATAAGTAGTTTCTCTGAACATCCATCAACTTCCAAAAGATCCATAAATCCCAAGGCAAATCAATGAAAGGTTCCTTTTCACCTCACAGGTTTTTTTTTAAGGAGATATGCAGGGATTAACTTCCCACATCTTTCCACCAGGCATTTCTAAACTGCCATCTTCCCACTCTCTTAAACCATGTGCTCCACACATCATGTGACTCAGTGCATCATGTGACTCAGTGCATCATGTCCGTCACAACCTTTCACATAGGTTAAATCAAACCTATTAATAAACACCAGCATGTCACAAACACTTAATACACGCTTATTTGTCAATATAGTAAGACTCGCTATCTTCTGCACTCAACAGGAGTCAAGAAGCACTTCTTTCTGTTCTTTCCGTAAAGTACCGTTTTTACTACAATATGCGCGCACTCTGATTTATCTGATTTAAATCGTGGCTGGCTTGACCGTGCAATTATGAAACATGGCTGGCTTGACTGCAGTGCTGTATGTGGCTGGTGCCACTGAATTTAAACGGCATCTGTCACTGTTTATGAATGATGCCATTGAATTTACACGGCATCGGCCGCTGTATATGAATGATGCCAGTGAATTTACAGGGGCAGATGCCACTATTTATATATTCGGTTTTAGATTGTATAGCTGTATATTTGTACTTTTTGTTTTACTTTTTCCCAAGAAAATTTAAGTACCAGAGATACTTCCTGGATTCTGGTGAATTTTGAATGCATTTGAATCAATATGTAACCTATGAACAGCAAATAAAATTTTAGCACAAGTATTCTTGGAAAAAAAGTAGCTATCCTCGAATTGGTTGTGGTAATGAAGATGTTTGTAATATTTTGTACCTGCATGTAGGAACCTCTTCCTGTAAATAATAGCAATAAAAACTTCTTATAAAATAATATTAAGTATGCCAATAGAATAAGACCATATTAATGTGATAAATGCTTGATAGTCCCTTATAGTGAGTTCTTAAAATTAACGTATCACAGACGTTATTAACTCATCACTGGGAATATTGCATTGAAAATCTATTGAAATGAACTGATCCAATTGAATAAAATCTGCTTCAAAGCAAACAAAGTCTTAATAGGCTATTGAGTAACAAAATGTAGCTATACAAACAAACATTCTGTATTACCACCTGCTCATTTTGAAAAAAATGTTAACCATTCATAAAATCAGTAGGATGGTCCCTTTTTGTCCCTTTCTGTTATGGAGATGCCAATTTTCTGTTATTAGCGGCAGATGCCGGCGAAATTCACTGGCATCATTCATATAAAGCGGCAGATGCCATGTGAATTCACTGGCATCGTTCATAAACAGCAGCAGAGGGTGTGTAAATTCACTAGCATCATTCATAAACAGCGGCAGATGCCGTGTAATTTCACTGGCATCATTCATAAACAGCAGCAGATGCCGTGTAATTTCACTGGCATCATTCTTAAACAGTGGCAGATGCCGTGCAAATTCACTGGCATCATTCATAAACAGCGGCAGATACCATGTAAATTCAGTGGCATCATTCAAAAACAGCAGCAGATGCCATGTAAATTCACTGGCATCATTCATAAGCAGCGGCAGTTGCCTCGTAAATTCACTGGCATCATTCATAAACAGCGGCATATGCTGTCTAAATTCAGTGGCACCAGCCACAAACAGCGGCACATACCTTAAAGTCAGCGGAATCTGAGCTCACTGCTGCGATTTGATCTTGCTGTATCTCAAAAATAATGTGTGCAGATCGGTTTTTGCTCAATCCGCTAAATAATATTGGATTATGTATATAAATATATATATCATAAAACCAGAGGTCAGTTTCCTCTCAAGTTTTTTTTCACCACTAAATAACATTGAAAGATGTTTTATCATTATTTGCTACATTTTCTTTAGGCTAGTTTGATCACTTGGAGCTTTAATACATTAAGGCATGATTTTCTATAAAGTAGCTTTGAAACAGTGTGTATTGTGAAAAGTGCTATACAAATACTATATGAATGCATATACAGTGCTATACAAATACAATTGACTTGAGTATGCTGAATGTGTTTCTCTCAAAAATAAATGCAGTGCTATTGTTAAAGTTACTTTATTATAGTTACATTATAATATGATTTTTGTTGCCAATGTCAGACATTTATGATTTAAAAGACACTTATGTTGAATCCTTGAATGAGTTTAAGGATGTTTGGGAAAAAGGACATTTGAGGGTGGTGTTTTTTTTTTTATCGTATCGTTTTGTGAGGCTTTGCATCTTATCGTAAAATTTGTGTATCGTTACATGCCTAATAAATACATAAATGAGGAAATAAATCCATGTAGAAATAAATAAATGTACTCATTTATTTCACATTTCATTTTATTTATTTATGTCTATGTACACTATTTTTTCATAGTTTTATATTTACTTAAATATATATTTACTAAATGTATATATTTTTAAAATTTGCAGACTTAGTCCTCCATACCGATTCAACAATAAAACAACAATAAAATTTGGATAAATCCTCAAATTCTAACTTAATGTAAATAACAGTGAATATAATGATACCTTAAAGTTTAAATGATAAAAGTTGTATTAATTTATTAATTGTCGTTTTATGCCGTTTTATTAATTGTCGTTTTATTTATATTTTTTTATTTGTTTCCAAAGAATGAATAAAAAATCCTTTTCGAGCTGCACTTTGATTATTATTTACTGTCTTTTGGAACTTAAGAAATGTATCTCATGAGAACCATGTTACATTTTTAACTGTTCCCAATAATACACAAATACGCCTACTGTCGGCCCCGCCCACCAGCCCAACCCTTATAAACCCTCTACCCACAGCGCTCTGACTTCTCTTTCTTTCATCGTCCGTGGGATTCAGGTTGATATAATCTATACATCTCATTTGTAAGGCGTGTAAGAAAGTGGTGTGTTTCATATGTATGCACCTTGCGTTTCGCCGTTTTGTTTAGCTATGTGCATGAACTTTGCAATAAATATTTATGACTACTTCCTCATTTGAAGTAGTCGTGTGATATTCTGATATTTATATGCATTTATGAGTGTACAACCTCCTTGTTTATGGAAAGTCAGTCTTTGTTCCTTTCGTTAGTGTCGTTTACTATGTCACCTTATATGGCTGTATCATTCTCACCTCAGGCGTAATCCATCGTAACCGAACAATGAGCGAACACGCACGACTCTTGAGAAAATTGTTAATGAATGGTTGCAATATACTCCGTGATCAAGTATAAATTTGATTGCAGCATTAGCTGTGTTCTTTCGGGGGGGGGAGGAAGCGGGGAAGCATGAACGAGCATGTGGCACTAATATGGCTGCCACCAGCAGTTGCTCTCAGTAATGTACACTCCGCTGCAAGTTGGCTTCGTAATTGTTGGCTTCAGACAATGAACTTGAATTTGTATCCAGTGTATTGTTGTCTGATTTTATGCAAACACTAAATGCAAAACAAGTTCATTTTGCAAATCAAGGTTAAACGTCCAGGAAAAACAAAACTCGCACATCGACAATGAAGATTGTTTTACTTTTGATGTTGTCTTATTCGATTACAGGAAGTTATTTAAGGACTGGTCCGTTTTATTTGTATAATGCTTTTTACAATACATTGTTTTAATGTTGAGCCTTATGTGCTCAGAGCACAGTGCTCTAATTCGTGTGTATTTTTTTTTCTTCTCATTTCCACTCCAGAGCTATGGCTGCAAAAATCGAACGCACTTTCATTGCTATTAAACCTGATGGTGTCCAAAGAGGGCTCATGGGCGAGATCATCAAGCGTTTTGAACAGAAGGGCTTCAGACTGGTGGCTATGAAGTTTCTGCAGGTTGGTCGACATCTAAAGAATTCACAGGAGGGAAGGGAATACCAAATCATTCATATTTCATATGTCAATTTATCTAAGTTGTTGTGCATATTTAGAGGTAACTTTCCGAACATTTTATCATTTACATTGACCTTTTTAACCACTTTCTAAGAGACCTGAAAAACGGTGTGGCTCACGTGTTAATGGAACAGTACTGACAGTGCTTTAATTCAACTTGTTAATCCGCACAGTTGATTGTTTTGATTCATTGAAGTGTAAATGAACCTTTGGTTATGAAAACACAAACCAGGAGATTTCTTGCTGTTGTGACATCACAGGCATCAGAGGACATGTTGAAACAGCATTACATTGACCTTAAAGACCGGCCTTTTTACCCAGGACTTGTCAAGTACATGAACTCTGGACCAGTTCTTGCAATGGTAAGTGTGGTTCATGAACTAATTTAACAGAATACTTCAATTTTTTTTGTCTGTTTTAAACCTGTTGGGCCCTTTTATTTGCTCTCTGATTTGTTAGGTTTGGGAGGGTCTTAATGTTGTTAAGACTGGAAGGGTGATGCTTGGCGAGACCAATCCTGCTGACTCCAAACCCGGCACAATCAGGGGTGACTTCTGTATTGAAGTGGGCAGGTAAGTGGTTTTCATAGCTTTTTGTTTATAATGATTTTGGGAAGCATTTGTTTGCTTGGTGTGTGTGTGTGTGTGTATATATATATATATATATATATATATATGACTATTATTAGAACCGGGGCCAGTTTAGGTGGGTAGCCACAGGCCTGTTGCATGAAATTGTTTTAATGGCAACCCAGGTAAGTTTGAGTGTAGTTTGAACAAAGTTAGTTTCCGTCTTTTAGAGGGCAGGATTTCATTACCGTTAAATGGTGTCAAGATGTTCCATCAACTTTCTCTTATCAACTTAGAGTTTGATCCTGAATTGTATTAGTTCACAAGTGTTCACATAAATGGGGAGCAAACAGCCAATGGTGTGCAATAAGCTGTCAACTGGGCATAGAAACTAAGTTTGAATCTTTACATTTTAATATTTTCAAAATTTGAATAATTTTAAAGTAATGTGTTTTTTTTTTTTTTTTTTTTTTTTATTGATGTGCTTTCCTTGGTCCAAGAGATCACATTAAATACATAAAGCACCTTTATATTATTGCATAGAAAATGTTTATCCTGGCTGTTAAAAATAAAAGCACTTCATTTTCAAGTGGGTGGGGTGCTTCAATAGACCGTTCACATGGTGTTGCACGTACCATGTGCAGCAGGAGAAATTAGTCTTGTGTTCAGTACAACCCAACAGACGGATCCAGCTCTATGTTTCACTCTTTAAATTGCCCATCCTGACACACTAAAGTGATCAGTGAACCTAACAAGACTTAAACGGGATAGTTCATCCAAACATTACTCCTCATGATTACTCCCAGGCATGTATGACTTTCTTCAGCAAACACATTTGAAGAAAACAAAAAATATCTCCGCTCAGTAGGTCCTTTTTTAAATGCAGGTGGACGGTGATCAGAATTTATTTTTTTATTTTTTGAAGCTCGTAAAATCACAGACAGTCAGCATAAACCTCATCCATACGACTCCAGTAGTTACATTTATGCCTTCTAAAGCAAAATGATTGCTTTTGGTGTGAAAAAGATCAGTATACTTTTTAGCCATAAAGCACCACATCCAGTCAGCATCAGTATGTGCATCCACGAGAGCGCCAAGTTTGTGGTCTCTCCTGTGACTTATTCACGTTGGCATGTTATGGACATAATCTCAAGGTTTTTCTCTTGAGACATCCAGGATAAGCACACAAATGCACTTGATGCAGTGCACAGATACAAATGAAAACCAATTAAGCTTCTGTTCGGCGTTCCTCCTGCTTATTTGTACACCGTGCTGGTCTTCTGTGTGTGTGAACGTGTGAATTGTGAACTTTAATCACTAAAATAGCTTTACTTGGTGCTTTTTAGCTTATTCTTTAAAGAAAATGTATCATTGACTAGTGATATCTAACCTTTTTCAACCCTCCATGAGTTTGCATCCCTGTAAATTGTGGCATTGCTCGAACAAATCTACAAATTAGAAATGAAGCAGATTTTTTTTTATTTGAAATTCATCAACATAGGGTTTTTTAATCTACTGGCCTGGTCGGGCCAGTGATTCAGATGAGAAGAGACTTCCAAATCTGTTGTGACTGGATATATATATATATATATATATATATATATATATATATATATATATATATATATATATATATATATATATATATATATTTTTTTTTGGGGGAATATTGGGCTTAATCTGAATTAAGTATAACGTGTGTATAACATTCTAAAGACGAAGACAGCCTGATGCACAAAAACAAAATACCTGTATGGTCCATAAATGAGAAGTGTATTTGGTGTTTCACAGGGTTACCGCGGGGGCATTAAAAAGCATTAAGTCATTTAAATGGATTTTGTGAAAATTAAGGCCTTCAATAGCATTAAAAAGCTTTAAATGTTATTCCTACAGGCATTGAAATGTTAGTTGAGAGAATTATTTTACCAATTTATTTGGAATATAGCCTTCACAATTAATAACTTTGATTTGCTGTCGCAAAAAATTTAAATTGGCGTGCTATACAAGCGGATCCGGTTTGGTAATTGCCTCCGGCCGGTGCAAAATTGACGTAACGCCAGATGTTTGGACCGCGGCGGGCTGGGACCTGGTGGAGTAGAACAGAGAACGTAAATTTAGTATAGTTGCAAAGAAATGGGTTAGTGCAAATTCCAGCAAAAGTGGCTAGAAGACAAGGAATTTAGGACATGGTTGCTTACATGGTTGGTTGTCAACATGGAGCCTTTAAATCTCATATGCAGTCCGATTGCCACAAATCGGCTGTAAAAGGCAGACCGCAATTAATCTCGTTACTTCGCCGTGACCGACAAAGTAACCTCTTCAGCAACTACTACTACCACAACTGCTGCTGTACCGCTTCCTGCGGAGCACTACCGAAGGAAAATCGATCGACCTTTGAGCAGCGTTTGGTTCGGATGCGATTCTGCAGGCAGAGGTGCAGGTAATGTTGTCAAAATTACCGGTACTTCGGTACCAAGTCGATACTAAAATAAAAAAAGATGTTACGGTACCAGTGTTTCTGTAGTATTGAGCACCGAATCTACCCGGTACCAGTGCACAGGATGACTGACACGCATCCGACAGCTTTAAAATGCTCGCAGGCTTATTTTGAATTCGTGCTCCGTTACTACTTGTACACAAAGGACAATTAATCAAATTAAAATCGTGACATGCCGTAGTATGATTTATTAAACGATAAAGGCTGCAATCTTGCTGTGGAAGAGATGAGTACTTTAAATCCAACCTCTCATCCACTAGAAACTCCACAAACATTGTGAATTATTCACGTTGTATGAGATGACAAGGCAGATCACTTATCCATTGTGATTCATGTAAAATATATATATAGGTGAAACTCGAAAAATTAGAATATCGTGCAAAAGTTCATTAATTCCAGTAATTCAACTTAAAAGGTGAAACTAATATATTATATACTCATTACAAGCAAAGATATTTCAAGCCTTTATTTGATATAATTTTTATGATTATGGCTTACAGCTTATGAAAACCCCAAATTCAGAATCTCAGAAATATAAAAATCCTAATAGCCATGGTTATCATGCTGCTTTTCATATCAAACACCATTGCCATTTCGAATAATGATTAAGTTTTGAAGCTACAGCTGTGGCCAAGTATTGGAAGTGACTATTTTAATTTTTTTGTAAAAATGGCTGCTTCTGTACTTGTAGATGTAAACAATGATACGCATTATGAGTTTTAAAGGTTTTTAATTTTGGATTAAAATCCGGGGAGTTGCCTTGCCATGGATCCAAAATTTTAATATAATGATCTCTGAGCCACTTCATTATCACTCTTGCCTTGTGACATGTTGCTCCATCATGCTGGAAAATGCACAGATCGCCACATTTCTCCTGGATCATTGGGAAGTTGCTCTTGCAGGTCGTTTTGATACCATTCTTTATTCATGGCCGTGTTTTTGGGCAGAATTGTGAGAGCCCACTCCCTTGCACGAAAAGCAACCCCACACATGGATGGTCTCTGGATGCTTCACTGTTGGCATGACACCGGACTCATGGTAGCTTAAATCTTTTCTATCGATTTTCCAGATGTCCAAAACAGTCAGAAGGGGGCTTCATCAGAGAAAATATCTTTGCACCAGTCTTCTGCTGTCCAATCCTATTTCCTGCAATTTTACGTCCTTGATGTTTTTCTTGGAGAAGTGGCTTCTTTTCTGCCCCTCTTGACACCAGGCCATTTTCAAAGTTTTAAACTTTTGCACTCACTGTGCATGCAGATGCACTCGCACCAACCTGCTGCCAATATTGAGCAAGCTCTGCACTAGTGGTGAGACAATTCCATAGCTGGCCGACTCCGGAGGAGACTATCCTGGTGCTTGCTGGACACTCTGGGAAATCCTGGAGCCTTCACTGCAGTTGAACCTCTCTCCTTTTAAGTTCCTCATGATCCGGTAAATGATTCTTTGTATCAAAATGGCCTCGCATGCAAGGAAATTGATGCAAAGCGATAATGGCTGCACCTCTTTCTTTTATAGCAATCAGTCTGCTCTTATAATCCAATCAGAATGATAGTGATTCCACCTGAATAGTACTCGTTCACACTTTCCCAGGTGCAGCTGATATTAGTGAAATGACGTTAGCTGGTCACTTGGTGCTGTCGTGGAAAATCACGATGAATCTCTAAGTTGTAAGAGAACTCTCGGAGTCTTGAGTTCCAGATGCCAAAGTTGTAGTTTATTGAACACCAACACACATGAGACGGGTCAGCTGTCCGTTCTGACATTCTCCTCCTAAGTTCTCAGTTATATACCTTTTGTTATCTTTTGCCCACTATCTCTCTGACCAATGGGATTATTGCCCTTGTCTCTTTCCCTTGCCACCAATATGTTTTTATCTCCATTAAATATTGGTGGAAAATCCCCCGCCTATCTATTTTTAAAAAACATACATCAGCCGGTAACTTCACATATTTTGGACATATGTCATAGTTCATGGAAACCCTTACAATGAGGCGGCCTTGTTTGTTCCTTCACATTATCATTTGATTAATGAAAGAAAATGCAAGCTCCAAAAATATTTAACTCCTCAAGACAAAACACCATGGCAGAAACATATCATATAAGAGATATCGTCAAGGATATATGTTAGAATACTGCTGATTAACAGAAAGCAAAACACCAGCTGCAAAGATATCATACATTCAGCTTATTAGAACAAGATACCATTCATATAATAACTGATTAAAAGTATCTTTGAAAAAAACACACCAACGACTCATCAGTATACTATTGATTAACAAACACATTTTGTTTTTGAAGAAATACACCTGTTTTTCAAGGTTATATACCATTCTTTGTGTTCTCTGCAGCATCAACACTTTTAGTAACCTCCATATGCTCTCTCCTGGGTCACACAAAGGCCTGGAAACTCAAAAGTATTTTGATATATATATATATAAAAACATACTATAATATTGAAAAATATACTATATACTCCCACCTCTGAGACTTATAAAAGTCTCACACTCTATTTCCCTCAAACCAGAGTGCAGTCACACAAGCCAGCCTGTCCCATTTCATCATGTAGCCAAAGTGGGCCACTCAGTCCACTATCCAATGCCATCTTTATGGGGCTGCACTCTGCAGAACTTGGGACCAAACATCTCCCTCCACACTTGGCTAGGAAGGAGTAAAAGATCCCAGTCCTCTAGCTAGCACTGTTCCTGGGGGTGGGTAACAAAAATCAACTCATTTGTAATAAGCATGTGCATGCAAATGTGAAGCCTTGTGTGATGTATAGTACAATTGATTTATCCATTAAGTAGAATATATGTATGCGCACGCTTAACAAAACACTAGTAAAAGTAACATGGTAATATTCATCCTTCATTGCCAGAGGAACTCAGACAATTCCAGTAGCCTGGAGCGCTATCTGGTGGTGTGTTGGAGCAGACAGCGGGTTTTTAAACCACCAGTTGAGTCTATTTGCTCTTGCAGCCAAGCACTGAGGTGCTCGTTGCTCCTTTCTTCAAATGTCTCCCTCACATGTCTTCTCTTGGCAATTACTTCATAGGTATATTATGCTTAAACCTAATCATCAGTAATACTACTACAATTTGATTAGATACTTTGTAATAAAGATATACTTCATCAATCATTATAAGTAATTGGTTACATTGAGAGTAATAGGGGAATATATAAAAAATGACAAACAAAACATCCTCTAACTCCTTTCTTGAGATGCGATCTATTCTGTTATGTAAAATGAAGTACAATAGTCATGCTATATCTCCCTTACTATCAAAAACATGAGAAAAGTGTTCAAAAATAAATTTCCCCTTAAATTCCAGTGTTATTTCTGGATTGCTTCTCAGTAAATCTCATCAAGTTCATCCAATCCTGGCCCAATGGTACAGTACCTAGTTTCTAGCCCTGTTCCCGGTGGTAGCATTGAAACCGTTACCATTTGTTTGGCCACTGTTCTAGTCATTATTGATCTCAGAATGGGTATAATACAATAATGCAAATAGGGTCAGTCCTATAACTATTATTATACCTATTTTCATTAGCCCCATCTTCCATGAACCAAAAAGATCATCAAACCATTGCCCAAACCGCTGATCTCTCCCTGCATTAGATTTAACTTCCTTTCGCAGGTCACGCAGTTTCTTCATTGCCTGGGTAAATGCTCCTTCTGGGGAGGTATTATTTGGTATGTATGTACAGCAATCTTCTCCGAACATAACACATACTCCTCCTCTATCTGCCAATAACCAATTTAGTGCTTGACGATTTTGCCATGCCATTTTACTATTTGCTGCTAATTGGTGTCCTAACGCCTCCAGTGCCTCATCAGTATGATATATAAATCTCTGTTGGTTATAGTAAATGTAATTAATCCCTTCTAAATTTTTGTTGGCTGTTACCCATATGAATATTGACTCAAAGCCTGATTTAATTTCATTCCTAGCTTTAAACTGTTGAGGTATTCCCCTCGGTTGGCCAATTGCATCCAGGTAAACATCAGGATCTGGGGCGTACGCTCTTTTCACCCTTGCTTTGTTGTGGACTAAAGGTTTTGGTGCAGTTTGGATTTCAGAGGGGTCCCATTCTACCATAGTTACTTGTATTAGCCTTACTCTAGCGCACAGTCCTTTCCAGCCTTTAGGTAGTGCGGTTTTCAATTGATCTCCCCCACATAACCAAAAATAGTCTGCTATAGTTTCCGTTTGTTCCGCATGGATTTTTCTCGCAGGAGATACTAGAGTTTGATTTTCACATCCTGTAAGGCAATGACCAACAACTACGCCTAGACATCCTGCAGTTATGTTTGCAGTGAAGTTCTGTCCTAATGTCGCTGTTGCATATTGTGGTCCACTAAACCTAATTACATTATTGTTCAAAAACATTTCCTCATCTAAGTGCCATATTACTGCGCAATTGCCCTTAAATTGTCCTACATTAATTTTTCCTTGAGTTCTGTTAAAGCATTCATACTCCAGTTGACGATTTATTGTATATGATGATGGGCTTTCTTTTTTCTCATCCACACGTACGTCTAATTTTCTGCATTCATCTCCCCACCCTATCATCTTATAATATTCCTGATGACCCAAGAATGCCAAACATTCTGCTGGGCAGAACACTGTTCTCCCTGTTTTACCAAAATTTTTGGCATAATACTCAGTGCAATGCTTATAATCCTACTGATTCGGGACTACTACCAATTTTTTCAATGGAAAGGGTGAGCACATTACACAGTTTGTCATTTTTGCTTGCTTAGCTGTATATCTGGCCCATTTATACCAGTCATTTTGATTTGCGTGTTCTAATAATTCCTCTGTTCCTGCTGACTCTATGGGTTCCATATCATTTTCAAAAGGTATTGGCTTTTTCAGTCTTTTATTTTGTCAGGTGTCTTTTTAGGTGGATTATTCAGTTTGTTCTGCTTAGCCAAATTGCTTATCCAGATTCTTTGCTTTCCGGGTTCACCTTTGTTTAGTGATCCAGTCATTCACTTCTTTCTGATTTCTCGTGCTATGTCATCTAGTCTCTGCTCATTTGGGGAAATAATATTTAAGGTCTGATGTCAATTGTAGGAAATTCATCATACCATAGTAGTCTTGATGGTCCTTCACCTGGAGAGTCTGGGCCTTCCTGGATCTCTTCTCCCTCTCTTCTAGACCTCCCTTTTGATGCTTCTGATCTAAGAGCGTTCATCCACTTCCTTAAAACCCTTTCAAACCTTCTTGGGCGGTGACGCCCCCGTCGTTGGGTCGTCACCTCTTGCCACTGGTCTTGATACTGCTCAGTCCTCAATCCTTAATAATTTGGTATCAGTAAACAGATATTTTCTTTTTCAGGGAGTATCACCAGAGAACCAACACAGCCAATGGAACATCTACAAATGCTTAAATATGGAGACAATTCAAAACATGGTTAAATTCAAAAAGGCATTATTAAAAATTAATCGATCTATTAAAATTGTCCAAAGTAAAAGTAAAATATGCTAAAATTGAACTCATTTATAGATAATTAATTTCCATTCAGATTTTATTTCTGCTACATTTAGCAAATGTTACACAAAACTATGTATCATGGTGGGGACTAACATCAGATCAAAGCCCTGTCAAGCTTCTAGGAAGCTTAATTTAAAAACATCACCTTAATTCAATAATAGTCTCTAGATAGTTTTTGAACCTACATTTATTCTTTTAGATGAATTTTCAACTTAATCTGTTGTCTTCAGTATAAACCCTTAACTTTAGTTTGCCATCTGAATATATAAAATCTTGAATCATTGATGAGAGCTGTTCAAACATCTTATCACTCTTTCTAACATTATTGTCAAGGCACATCATTTTACATAATCAAATCAAAATAAAACAACTTATGGATATTTCTTCAAAATCTGCTCTTGTGTCTCAAGCAGACACTTGTCAATTTTAGACTGAGCGAGAAAGGGGGGGGGGCATTCCTCTCCCTCACACTGTTTCTAATCTCATTAGTTATTTCTTATTTTTTCATTTTACAATCTCACAAACATATATTTAATTTATTCTTCAACAGTAAAAATAGTGATATTTATAATAACTGATTATAGTAACTGCTTTCAAACTTTCTCATCTCACACCATTTAAAAACAAAAAAAATAAAAATACTCAACTTTCTTCATTCAAACAACATACAAATAACCTAATCTTTAATAAAACAGAACACAATGTCTTTTTCGACATTCTCTATATAATCAATTCAACTTATTTCTAGCCTTCTATTCATGCAGAGCTTTACATTTTTACATCTTAAATTTATTACTATCTCCATTTCTTACACTTTCTCAGGCGAAGGAACTTCCATTCTATCTAATAAAATAATATAGAGTTTTTAAACTAACAGAAAAGTAAAAGTTTAAACAGAATAAAGTCTTAAAGACAAACATATCGAAACATCTTTTCTTGTTTTGAAATAATTGCTCAGTAAAATACACTACGTCCTTTTAAATTTTTCATGACTTTTTTTTTTTTTTTTTTTTTATCCAAATGTTTCATCATTCAACAGTTATCACTATTATACCTCTAATATGATACTTTCATGTATTAACTATGGCAAATGGAAATGGTAGTAATAGAAATAGACAATCAACACTTTGTAGCACCCACTATACATTTTGTTAATTTCTTTATGAGGGTACTCTCTGGAAAATTTGGGGAGTAACCAATCCAATAGGTAACTCTATAACTTTGCCATACGTTTGTAATATTCTTCAAATCAATAAATCAGTGGTTAGCTGCTGGATTTAAATTTAGACCCTCAGAACAATTTAGACATGGGCATTGAACCCCATTGATGGCATTCTGGAAAATCATAAAGTGATCATATAAGACTGAAATAAACTTTTCCAGAGAAATTTGAATCCACATTATAAATGGCAAATCAATAATGATTACCAGCAGTAATGAGCGCAGGAGGATATATCAGATCAATCACATCATTTTCAGTCTTTGTCTCCGGATTTACTCCTGCAGCATTAGTAACTTCTATAAAATCATGTTTCTCAGCCATCTGCAATGGTGAGAAACTAGTTCCAGAATGAGTTAGTGAAACAACACACATAATAATAACAAATGAAACCCAAAAGACACATGAATATGAAGTTATTAACATTTATATTTGAGGAAGTTATGATGTTCAATTTAATCTTAACCTTTCTCCATGAGCTTCACCTGCCCCAAAGACCAATTTTTAAATGATCCAAATCATTCTTAAATTTCCTTTTAATTTTAGTCTCAAATGCAGCATCTCAGTGTACCCATGATCAACCAAGACCTATTCTGTGTATACCAAAAATAAAATATCTATCTATCTTTTTCTAAAGTCGGGGCCCCTTTCTGTTTGTCTGAAGACACCAAGAGAGGCCTGTTTCCCCTCAAAGTCATCCTCAATGCCTTCATCAGACAGTCCCTAACAAAAATAAAAAAATCTCTGCCTGTCTTTAGTTGGTTGATCAAGTTTACACCGATAATGCTGCACTCACATTTAAATTGTTCTCTAGATATTTTTTAAATCATAGAAAAATCAAAAACAACTTTCGTGTTTAATTTAATAATGTTAAAATGGTATTCTCTCATAAACTGGACCAGACAGAACATAAAACAGACACATGAATGTGAAGTTTTCACATTTAAGGTTTAACTGCATAAGATACAAAATATTATTTTCTAATTAGTTTTTTTATCATATCATTTGTCCTCTTTTGCCATTTGCTTGAATATAACAACACTTATCTTAAATACAACCTTGGTTTAAAATACAATTACTTATTTGACTTTAGTTTAATGCAATACACTCTACTCAAAGCTTTATTGTTTGTCCAGATAATGTGATTTCCCAAATGCAACTCAATCACTTTAAAGTGATCACTTTTTTATAATCTAAATATTCGTACTCATCACTTTGATATAAAAGGAATTATGATCTGACACATGTCCATTCAACAGCTCCTCCCTCTCAGTTTAGTTAATCTTACATTAGGCTTCCTTCATGGCATGAAAACAGCCCAAGAATAAACATCGTCCAGTCCGCTAAGGGTTAACTTTTTGATTTCATGCACTTTTTTTTTTACAGCTATTTGTTTATATTATATTTATCCTTATACATACACACACTTACAGACATACACATATTTTTATCATTGGTTTTCATTCTACAACCAGAATATTTATTAAGTGTCCTCTTTGTTTTTAATCATCAGATCTCTTCTGCCTCTTATATTGATGAAAATAGTCTAAATAGATTTTCTTTTATGTAAATTGCATACATACTCCTCATTAGTTACGCAGCAAATGATCAACCTCTCTATCTGGATGGATATTTATAGGGCTCATATAACATACACTCTGCTTCCATTTATTTATAGGGCTCATCATACACTTCCATACGCAATCACACTTCAGTCATACTTTCAAACACAGATACTCTCACAAACACAGAACCTACAAACACAAGGCCTTTATAAACCCAGAGCTCTCAAAAAAATACTATACTAAAACAAACCTATTACTTCTGCCCCTCCTTTTGCTCTCCTCTTTTCACTCTCTCGCTTTTATTTCCATAAAAAGACTCATTATTTACAGTGGTTGATTTGCTATATCTGTTACTACTTTTTATATTAAAACCCATATACTTCCACCCACATCGGTCACCTCCATTTTGGGTTTCTGTTTCTACATTGGTGCTAATTCTCCTTTTTCTATTAAAAATCACCTTAACTTCATAACTCCAGAAATGATCACTAATTCCCTGTGTTTCTATTATTAATTTTTTAATTCTTTTTCTTTTCTCCTCTCAGTTAGTCTCCTCTCAAATTCAGTAACAGCTTATTTCCACATTATGATTTCTGTTTCAGGAGGAAAACTGAGAAAAGAAAGTTGTTCTGTTTCTCTGTGCGTGCTCAAAGACCTCACTCTAGCAGCCCCTCCCCTACAGCTCTTCACAGCACTCAGTCTCTAGCGTACTGTATGAGAGAGAAATGTTACCTGCTGCAATTTCTTTCCATTCAACAAACGGCCATTCTTGTAAGGTCTCCGCTAAGTTTACTACTTTAATCAGACCCGTCACCAGTTCCTTTTTTTTTTTTTCTTAGTTAACTTCCTCCACTGCCCTGTATAATCTATATACTCTGATTCTTTCCAAAAATGATCACTGATCCCCTTTTGACTCTCAGTGTTTTCTCCAATTCTCTCTGCCACTCTTCAGATCTGCATTGATCTCCAAACTTTACAAAACTCGCTTGTCTCTGCATTTTTCTCTAGTATTGTTCACTGCAGTGGAAAACATTTAGCCTTTTCTTTATCTTCCCAATTATTCTAGTTTTTCTCCTCTGAATCTCCCCTTCCCCTCACTCACAGAGCTGTCCGTTCAGCTGACCAGTGAGCAAGGCAAGGAGATGTCAGAAGCAGGTGCCATACTTTTTCAACAATTGTTTTATTCAATTCACTGTTTCAATTCATTTTCCACTTTTGCTCTCATTTAGCATTTCATTCTCTGTATTATTCTGCCTTTGCACACAATACATCAACACTGCAATCATGCATTTGAATTAACCCAAAAACAGCGCAATTAGTACTGTAAGCACACATGCACCAACAACATAGTTAGTCATGCACATTATTCATTATCTCAAACATGCACATAGTTCAACAATTCCCCGTTTTCTGCATAGTCCGGGTTCCGTCAAACACTGCAATAAATAACTTAATCTAACACCTGGAGGAATTTTACGCGAATTCACTTCTCCACCCGTGTTAGGATTTTCACCTGTACAGGATTTTCAGCCACTCTTCTGGCAAAACCTTGAATAAATGCACCTAACCGGGAATTTTCACGCGCCGTCGCTTCTCGACTCACCCCCAGGCTTTTTCTACCTTCTTTAAATAAACTTTCTTAAACAATACCACCCCCAATTTTTGGAAATCTGGAACTCTCCTCTATTTTAGCCAATTAGTCCAAATTATTCTATGTCCGGACCGGCAAAAGTCTCAGGGAATTCACTTACTGGGACTTGCTATCACAGATCACACAAGATCACCTTAAGCAAAACGCTTGCCTTGATTTTGTGGCGCCGGTGATCTTGCGTAACTCGTGCAAGCCGTCCTGTCAGTGACCTTTCGACCCCTTTGACCTCACTGCCGTCCCTTCGTGGTCGCCAGCAATATGTCGTGGAAAATCACGATGAATCTAAGTTGTAAGAGAACTCTCGGAGTCTTGAGTTCCAGATGCCAAAGTTGTAGTTTATTGAACACCAACCAACATGAGACCGGTCAGCTGTCCGTTCTGACATTATCCTCCTAAGTTCTCAGTTATATACCTTTTTTGTTATCTTTTACCCACTATCTCTGACCAATGGGATTATTGCCCTTGTCTCTTTCCCTCGCCACCGATATGTTTTATCTCCATTAATTAAATATTGGTGGAAAATCCCCCGCCTGTCTATTTTTAAAAAAACATGCATCAGCCGGTAACTTCACATATTTTGGACATGTCATAGTTCATGGAAACCCTTACAATGAGGCGGCCTTGTTTGTTTCACGGCCTTGTTTGTTCCTTCACATTATCATTTGATTAATGAAAGAAAATGCAAGCTCCAAAGATATTTAACTCAAGACAAAACATCATATAAGAGATATCGTCAAGGATATGTGTTAGAATACTGCTGATTAACAGAAAGCATTACACCAGCTGCAAAGATATCATACATTCAGCTTATTAGAACAAGACACCATTCATATAATAACTGATTAAAAGTATCTTTGAAAAAAAACACACCAACGACTCATCAGTATACTATTGATTAACAAACACATTTTGTTTTTGAAGAAATACGCCTGTTTTTCAAGGTTATATACCATTCTTTGTGTTCTCTGCAGCATCAACACTTTTAGTAACCTCCATATGCTCTCTCTCCTGGGTCACACAAAGGCCCAGAAACTCAAAAGTATTTTGATATATAAAAACATACTAGAATATTGAAAAATATACTATAGTGCCAGGGCCAAAAACAGGGAAATTTGGGTTTTTGTGATTTAAGAATTTATTTGGGGGGGGGGGCAATAAAGCTTTCAGCAATTATTTAAAATGCATCTGATCACACTGCACAATAATCTAGAAACTGTGAATCAACCACAACTGCAGCAGAAATCTTGAAACCGTGAAACACAATTTGTCACTGCCTATACTTTTGGCCATGGCTGTAACCTAATTAAATGTATACTTGCATTTTGGATACCGAGCAGCTTGTGATCTCCAGGTACATGTACAACTGGGGTTTAACACATTTATTACGTTTCGTTCGCCGCATCTCTTAAGGCGAATGAGAGAACTTTTTTTTTTTTTTTTTTTTGGGTGTGTTCCAATGTTACTATTCACCAACATGTAAAAATGAACAGTGTGGGGTTTTCACACTCTGAACACTGAATGTGCACTTGAATTTCGTAGCAGGATTGTACATCTTGCACAACTTTTTTTTTTTTTTTTTTCCTGCCATTTCCTACACATTGGTAATAGCTGCTGCTAAGACATTTGGAAAAGTTTGAGGACATTGATAGGAGAGTGTACTCTGTATGCACAATCTTATGCGTGCCCACAGCTTAGTCTACCTATGTGACTAATGTAATGTTTGAAATTCGACTATGCGAAATGAAATGTACTACTAAGATGGACTGAAAACAATCAATATTTTTCCTTTTCAAGAACTTGTTCATGGTTTGCTTATGTGGGATAGTGGTGTGCTGTAGAATTTAGTCTTTTTGTTTTTTTTTTTTCATTAAAAATATATCCGCTCTTTATGACCTCCCCAAATGTTTTTTTTTTTATTATTTTTTATTTACTCCTGTATAACAAAGAATGTGTCCACATTGAACCCCTACTTTTACCCACCCCGACCCTCAATGAACACTCCTTGGGTCACAAATGGAAGAGAGACACCCAAAAAAAAAAAATTATAATCCTATAAAATTTAAAGCTAAACCTCTCTCTCTCTCCACAGCCCCTCCTGAGAGTCCCCCCAAACACCAAATACCTACACCGCTTCCTATAAAACAAATCTTGAACCCCCTCTGCTCGACATCTCCTCCTCAAAAGACGCTACCCTCCCAACTCCACACACACCACACCGGAAATGAGGGAGCCCCATCTGACTGTCATAAAGATTTGGGTCGTAACTAGTATTGTCTTAATCTCGATGACTGCTCCATCACCCAAAAAAGAGATGTTTTGTTTGGGTGTATATATATTTGTTGAATTCTGGGTCTGTGTGTGAGAATCGAACGTCCCTTTTGGGACACTGTATTTTAAAGATTTAGATTTTTACAAAAATATAACTTCACAAATCTTTATTGTAAAGCGTTAAACAATGATTTCCATGCTTGCACCATTTTTATTTTATTTCGGCAGACCTCTCTAATTTCTTAAGAATTGTTGATCGGGGGGTCTAGGTAGCTCAGCGAGTGAAGCCATTTGACTACCTTTCCCTGGAGTTGCGAGTTCTAATCCAGGGCATGCTGAGTGACTCCAGCCAGGTCTCCTAAGCAACCAACTTGGCCTGGTTGCTATAGGGAGGTAGAGTCGGAGGGGGAAGTTTTTTTTTTTTTTGTTGTTGTTGATCTCGTGTGTAGATGTTTAAACTCTTATCTTCATAAAAGTCTTTCTCCAGAGAAGTAAATCACACAGACTTTCTCAATGTTTGGTGTGTTTTTTTTTTTTAATATCTGTTTGCAGCAGACAACACTCATTCCTGTGCTTGTGAACTAATCAAGCTTTTGTGTTGACAAGCTGTATATCGAGTGTTGTGATCCCATTTAAACTGGGTTGGATTTGTTTTGGCAACTTGTTGACATGTATGTTAAAAATTGGTTTATGTATAGTTTAATATTTGTTTTCATAATTCTGAAGGCAGCAGCCACATCACTTTTTATTTTGTGTTTTAGGAACATCATTCACGGTAGCGATTCTGTGGACAGTGCCAACAAAGAGATAGAATTGTGGTTCAAGCCTGAAGAGCTGGTGGCTTACAAGAGCTGTGCGCTAGACTGGATCTATGAATGAACTCTTCAAACTCACTCATCTAGGCAAAACTTGCTGTACCAGTTCTTTTGGATTTGGTTTGTTGGTCTTGTCTGAACTTGTTTGAATAAATAAAATGCCTATTATTTGTTTCTGGAGTTTAAAGTTATTTTCAGTGCAAATAAACCTCCATGCTAAATGCTTGGCTTGAATTAAAATGGCAGTCTTGAAATTGTCTTTCAGGCCATATTAAGCAAAAATTTTAAATGATCAGCTGGTGATCTCTGGAGTTCATGTATTTTTATTCTTTGTCGGACAGGGAAAGGAGAAATGTAGCACAGGAATGCCAATAATGCACCCTTGAAACAACTTGTGATGTGCTACCGCTGGTCCTAAAATTGTTTGCCTACTTAGTTTTTGAAAATTCTACACTTACTGCAATTTGTTCATGTGAAATTATTTACTAGGAATGCGCACTTACCGTTTTTAACATTCAGATAACCGCAAGGCTTCATGAATGGTTAATTGGTTTGTCAAGTGGTTTTTATTGTCGTTTCAACCATATACAGTTAGTACAGTACACAGCAAAACAGTACACAGTTTCCACCAGGACCATGGTGCTACATAAAAACAACACAGGACCACATGAGACTACACAACTAAAGAAAATTCCTATATAAATTGCATGTGCAAAAAGTAAGGGACAGTACGCCAGTAGTTTTTGGTTTGGATGTAGGAATAATTGTTCAGCGGAGAAAGCTTTTGAAGGAACACTATCCCATTTCTTACACTTGAGAGAACCAAACTTTTTATGGGATGCTCAGAGTAAAGGTAAGGCAGGGGGAAGTACTTCACTTGTGCATGCATTCCACCAATATATCTGACATCTGAATAGACCTGTTGTTGGCTGCCCAAAAATATTTAAAAATGAGGTGAGGCTAACCCTTCAACATTCCTATCTTGTACAACTGTTTTTTGAGATCGGATGTTTGTATTCCTAAACAAATGTTAAGATTATACCAAATAAGAATAAATCATATTGGCCCTGTTGCTTGGGGGGGGGGGGGTAGAGTCACATGGAGTAACGATTAGTGGTTCTCACGGTCATTACTGTGCGTGGTAAGTTGTGCGTGTCTTGTGGAGTGGCATGAGTCTCCACTGTGCCATGCACGACTAGCCACATGATAAAATGCGTGGATTGACTGTCCTCCGCCAACTAGATTGAAGTGAGTAACCGCACCACCACGAGGACCTAAGTAGTGGAAATTAGGTATTCCAAATAGGGATGCACCGAAATTTCGGCCGCCAAAAATGGCACTTTCGGTTTTCGGCCGAAAGAGAAAAAAGGCCGAAAATATACCTCCTCGCCCCACCCCTCAGTGCTCCGATTTCACTCTGGATCGATCTAGCCCTTATCACGGCGCTACCAAACAAAGGCCAATCATGTCAGCGGTGTGGAAATTCTTCAAAGTTTCTGATAAGGACATCACATTTGCGATCTGCAGTGTTTGTTCAGCAGAATTTAAGATATATATTATTATACACAGAGTACAGCAAGAGATTCTACAGGAAAGCGCCCCGATCCGCAGCTACACCACAACTTGAGACGTATCTAGCTGAACTACCCATTGCCAGAAGCGACAATCCCCTTGATTACGGTCGCATAAACAAAGACCGCTTTCCTTTGCTTGCGCGGATTGCGCACAGGTATTTATCTGCCCAAGCACCACAGAGAGTGAGAGCCTGTTCAGTGCAGCATCTCATGTTCTTAAGTTTAGCAACTTTTGCTCTTGAAGAGAAACCTGTCACTTGTAGTTAAATAGAAAGCGGTCCAAATTGATGTGTATAGCAATTACATTACACTTGTTCTTCACTTGAGGATACATCTGTCATTTACAGTTGAGGTTGGATTTAGTTAAATTACTGCTGTTTTGCACTGTTGTTTTGCACAATAATTTTCACTTAAAGTGTACATACGTTTACATAAACAGAATAGAGCACTGATCTATATATATATTTATATATTATAGTTATATATAGATCAGTGGAATAGAAGCCCTCTGCCATTCTGTGTTCTGCCTTTTTGTTTTAATTAAAATTACTGTTGCATATTTAAATTTTTTGAAAGATGCTAGCTAAGTTCATTACTTGACTGTTGTCAAGTATGTTGTCTGTTTGGGGATAAGGAGTGTTATGCAGACTTTTAATTCCCAAGAGCTGGTTAACCTTCTTCAACAGGGTAGATATGAAATTAGTGCCCTGATCGGTTAGGATCTCTGCAGGAAACCCGACCCTAGAGAATAGCTGAACCAAAGAAGCAGCTACAGGTTTTGCTTTCACATATCTTAAAGAAAATACCTCTGGATATCTTGTGGTATAGTCTGTAATCACCAGCATGAATTAGTTCTCTGATTGACTCCTTTCAACCAGACCAACGACATCCATCCCAAGTCTCTCAAATGGGGTGCCAATAATACAGTGCATCTGTAAAGTATTCACAGCGCTTCACTTATTGAATTACAGCCTTATTCCAAAATGGATTAAATTCATTATTTTCCTCAAAATCCTACAAACAATACCCAGTAATGACAATGTGAAAGAAGTTTGTTTGAAATCTTTGCAAATTTATAAAAAATAAAAAAATCACATGTACATAAGTATTCACAGCCTTTGCCATGACACTCAAAATTAAGCTCAGGTGCATCCTGTTTCCACTGATCATCTTTGAGATGTTTCTACAACTTGAGTTGAGTCCACCTGTGGTAAATTCAGTTGATATGACATGATTTGGAAAAGCACACACCTGTCTATATAAGGTCCCACAGTTAACAGTGCATGCCAGAGCACAAACCAAGCCATGAAGTCCAAGGAATTGACTGTAGATATAAGACAGGATTATATCGAGGCACAGATCTGGGGAAGGGTACAGAAAAAATTCTGCAGCATTGAAGGTCCCCATGAGCACAGTGGCCTCCATCATCCGTAAATGAAAGGAGTTTAGAACCATCAGGACTCTTCCTAGAGCTGGCTACCCGGCCAAATTTAACAATCAGGGGAGAAGGGCCATAGTCAGGGAGGTGACCAAGAACCTGATGGGCACTCTGACAGAGCTCCAGTGTTTCTCTGTGGAGAGAGGAGGATCTTCCAGAAGAACAACCATCTCTGCAGCACTCCACCAATCAGGCCTGTATGGTAGAGTGTTCAGACGGAAGCCACCCTGGAGTTTGCCAAAAGTTACTAGGCAGACTAGTCAGGATCGATGGAAAGATGAATGCAGCGATGTACATGAGACGTCCTTGATGAAAACCTGCTCCAGAGCATTCTGGACCTCAGACTGGGGTGATGGTTCACCTTCCAACAGGACAACGATCCTAAGCACACAGCCAAGATAACAAAGGAGTGCCTAAGGGACAACTCTGTGAATGTCCTTGAGTGGCTCAGCCAGAGCCCAGACTTGAACCCGATTGAACATCTCTGGAGAGATCTGAAAATGGCTGTGCACCAATGCTCCCCATCCAACCTGATGGAGCTTGAGAGGTCCTGCAAAGAAGAATGGGAGAAACTGCCCAAAAACAGGTGTGCCAAGCTGATAGCATCATACTCAAAAAGACTTAAGGTTGTAATTGGTGCCAAAGGTGCTTCAACAAAGTATTGTGCAAAGGCAGTGAATAATTAATGTACATGTGATTTTTATTTATTTTTTGTTTATAAATTTGCAAACAAACTTCTTTCATGTTGTCATTATGGGCTATTGTTTGTAGAATTTGAGGAAAATAATTAATTGAATCCATTTTGGAATAAGGCTGTAACATGTGAAGCGCTGTGAATACTTTCCAGATGCACTGTAGGAAGGGGCTGTAGTGGTGCTCTAAATGGGCCCCTGAGGGAAATCTTTTAACAGACAGGACAGCTCTTACAAAATTGGGTCACATCTACTTTCAAACCGGGCCAATAAAAGTATTTCTTGATACTTGCAGTGATCTTATTTTTTTCTCAGGTGGCCAGCCCAAGAAATTGAGTGGCTCAGATGTAACACCACCCCTCGAACACACTGTGGAACCACCAGTTGTTTCTGTGGTCCAATCTGGCGATAGAGTATTCCCTTTGTTAACACATATATTGCTGTCCTGTCATTTAGAGGCTTCTCTCTTACCTCTGCAGCTCTGGTAAAACACTCTGTGAGACTGGCATCTTTCTGCTGTATCTGAATGATGTTAGTGGGCAACTGAAATTTCACAGGCAAGTTACAGGCCATCTCTTCAGACATTTTAGAAGCAACATATTTCACCTTATCTTTTCTCTTTTCCCTTTGGGTCTTTCTCCTCTTCGACACCCCGGTCTCAATTTCAGCATTAAAAAAAGGTAAAGTACTCAGCGTGTGCCCAACCTCTTCTGACTTGTTCGCTCTGGTCACCACCATCTGACACTCCCGTGCCAGGTGCAGTAACTCCAACAGCACTGGTATATCTCGATCCAGAATCACAGGGAAGGATAAGTTATCAGCCACCTCCACCAGGTAAGTCTGATCAATCAGACAGTAGGCAACAATCTCTCATCTCCATGAACACAACAAATGGGTAGCTTGTTCACTGTGCTGATCAAATATGATGGTATATACTTTGTTTACCAGAGTCTGATCACTGCCGGTGATATTGGTTACATCCCTTCTTAGTTCAGTTTATACAGCTATGTTTTGGACCATGTTCCTTGGTTTAGTATGCCCTTCTTGACCACATACCTGTAGATAACATTTGGGAGTTTGTTTGGGAGCAAAATTCAATTTGGCTGAAGCAGGGTTTCCCATGTGGGGCTAACCTGATCCCTATAATTTCCTTTGCTGAAAGTGCAGCATGTCGAGAGAACGGCGGTTATTAGCAGATTCCCAAGCCCAAGGCTTACTCTTCCCCCTGGCTGCAACAAATACATCTGCCAAAGATGCTGCTTCTGCTGCTGTTCAAGGATCACTTTCTTGGATCCACACCTGGAGTTCAGTATACAGCATTCTACAGCCATGGCCAAAAGTATTGGCAGTGACATAAATTTTGTGTTTTGCAAAGTTTGCTGCTTCAGTATTTGTAGATAATTTTTTCACATGTTTCTATGGTATACTGGAAAACACTGATAAGCTTTCCATGAGTTTGAAAGGTTTTTATTGGCAAAAACATTCAATATATGCAAAGAGTCAATATTTACAGTGTTGACCTTTGTTCTTCATAACCTCTGTTTCGCTCTGGCATGCTGTTTAACAACTTCTGGGCCGAATCCTGACTGATGGCGATACATTCTTGACTTATTAGTACCCGGAGTTGATCACAATTTGTGGGCTTCTGCTTGTCCACAGGAAAGTTGAGAATGGACCACAGGTTCTCTATGGGATTAAGATCCGGGGAGTTGCCTGGCCACGGATCCTAAATTTCAATGTAATGATCTCCGAGCCACTTCATTATCACACTTGCCTTGTGACATGGTGCTCCATCATGCTGGAAAATGGACGGATCATCACCAAGTTGCTCTTGCAGGATGTTTTCATACCATTCTTTATTCATGGCAGTGATTATGGGCAGAATTGTGAGAGAACCCACTCCCTTGGATGAAAAGAAACCCCACACATGGATGGTCTCAGGATGCTTCACATTTGGCATGACACAGGACTCATGGTAGCGTTCACCTTTTCTTCTCCGGACTATCGATTTTCCAGATGTCCCGAACAGTCAGAAGGGGGCTTCATCAGAGAAAATATCTTTGCACCAGTCTTCTGCTTTCCAATCGTTGTACTTCCTGCAGAATTTCAGTCTGTCCTTGATTTATTTCTTGGAGAGAAGTGGCATCTTTGCTGCCCTTCTTGACACCAGGCCATTGTCCAAAAGTCTTTGCCTCACTGTGCGTGCAGATGCACTCACACCAACCTGCTGCCAATATTGAGCAAGCTCTGCACTGGTGGTGACACTATTCCATAGCTGACTCCTCAGGAGGAGATGGTCCTGGCACTTACTGGACACTCTGGGACGTCCTGAAGTCTTCTTCACTGCAGTTGAACCTCTCTCCTTGAAGTTCTTGATGATCCGGTAAAGGGTTCTTTCAAGTGCAATATTCTTTGCAGCAATATCCTTGCATGTGAGGCCATTTTGATGCAAAGCGATGATGGCTGCACGTCTTTCTTTAGAGGTAACCACTGCTAACAAGAACACAATGATTGGAAGCACTTCTTCCCTTCTTTTATAGCAATCAGTCTGCTCTTATAATCCAATCAGAATGATAGAGTGATTTCACCTGACTAGTACTCGTTCACACGTTCCCAGGTGCTGCTGATATGATTAGAGAAATTATGTTTGCTGGTCATTTTGTGCCAGGGGTTAAAAAACAGTGAAATTTGGTTGTTTGTGATCATTTATTTAGGGGGCCAATGAAGCTTTTTACAATGATTTAAAATGCATCTGATCACTCTGCACAATAATCTAGAAACAATGTGAATCAACACCACAACAACTGAAGCAGAAAACACAATTTTTCACTGCCAATATTTTGGGCCACGGCTGTAAGGTATTGCTCCAGAATAAAGGTTTCACTCACCTCCTCCACCGTTTTCCCCTCAGGCTGGATCCATTTTCCAAAGAGTTCTTTGAACCTGTTTTAAAGTGCTTTTGGACTCTCAGATGGATCTACTGATAAGGAGTGGAACGTTTGTCGATAAGTCTCCGCATTGACATCATATTTCTTCAAAATAGCAGACTTTTTCATAGTCAGTAGATTCATTGAAATCCATATTGGCATCAAATCCAATCAGTTTTGGTCCACCTACAAGCAACAGCAATCCTTTCAAAAGTGACAAGGAAGTGCTCCACATCATCAGTGTCCCTCAGTTTCTCCAATCGAGGTACCTGAGATAATGGCGGGCCTATTAAAACTCCTTTGATGAGAAGAAGCCAAATAGTGTCCTTCCGAATCTAGAAGATTAATGTCTGGCCTTTCCCGGGCCTACTGGTCCACATCAGAAAAATGAAGATTAGGAGTAGGACGTACTTGAACTGAATTGTTGCTGGAATGCCTTAAATATTCGCTCCAAATCTGCATGCTCTTGGTGCCTTACAGTCTCCCGGCCTTCCGTCCTGGCCATATGGGCTCGAAGCAGATTTGCCAACTCAGTCACTGAAACATCTATGTCTCCTGTTGCCTTCAATTGCTTCTGATATGACCTGGTCCTCCTCTCCCCTTTCTTCCTCTTGCTACAAGGGAGGAGCTTTAGGCATACTTTTCTTCAAGGCACCACTCACGAGGGACAAAGAAAAACAAACAAGCTTGGTGTACTTGACTGACTGGAGATCCCACTGTTGCCACAATATGTGAGGGACCGAGGGTCAGAAACAAGGAACACAAGTGCTTAACTGTAAAAATGGGTCTTTATTTGAACCCAAATCAAAAAAGACTTACAAACTCATAAATTCCTTATGACATAACAAAATCCACAACCTTCAAACTGAAAACAACTAACAAACTAAAGCTGCATCCCCCAACAAATGAACAAAGCAACAGCTTATGAAGGAAAGTATGGGCCCCGTACAACACGGGGCCCATAGGGAAAACCAAGTAAATGTAAATTTTTAACACATAACTTAAATTTATAAAAAATGAAAAACTGCTAATTTTATAAGATATAATAAATATACAACTTAAGAAGTCAATTAATAAAAATATCAGTTTTTCCTCCTCCCTCATGCAATCTGAGCAAATGGTATGCCCGGACGGAACCAATATTGCTTAAATTCCTCGTTCCTCCCGGACTCTAATTTTCGTCACCCCAGTATACTGCTTCTGCAATCCGTGTCTGATTACCATCACCACTCATCACCGGTAAACTTAAACTCAAATAGAAACACATATAAATAACAGATACAATGAAACTCATTTGTGTGCACTCCAATTCAGTAACGATGTAAATAAAGTTGTGATGTAAATAAAGTTATGCAAACCTAAAGCAATAAAGAATTAAGGAATACAGATTGATTCCATTGGTTATTGTAAACCACTATTATACTGTAACCAAGATAAATGTGGACAGAAAGAAAGAGAGAAGATTAAATAAAGAGATTAACCATAATTGAATAAGAACATGTCCTCCATGTAGATGAGTGTGTGTGTAAATGATGCTTCTACATTACCACTTTTGTGCGGCCACCCCTAGGGCCGTCACACAGATATTCTACCAAACTCTTTAATGAGAGCAAATAATGATGGTAGTGATTTTTCTGGTTCTGGAAAAAAAGGACAACATCCGCATAGAATGAAATATAATGGTCTACTCCTCCCATCTTCACAGGAGTAATATACAGTTGAAGTCATAAGTTTACATACACTTAGGTTGATGTCATTAAAACAAATTTATTGGCCACTCCACAGATTTCATATTAGTAAACTATAGTTTTGATAAGTCTTTATGCATGATGTGTAATTTTTCCAAGAATTGTTTACAGGCAGATTGTTTCACTTTTATTTGACTATATCACAATTCAAGTGGGTCAGAAGTTTACATTAAGTTACCTGTGAATTTAAGCAGCTTTTAAAATTCCAGAAAATTAGCCAGAAATTATATAGTCAATGATAGGCTATTTGGAGTCAATTTGAGGTTTACCTGTGGAAGTATTTTAAGGCCTAACTTCAAACTCAGTGCCTATTTGATTGACATCATGGAAAAATCTAAAGAAATCTGAAAAAAACTGTGGTCCTTCACAAGTCTGGTTCATCATTGGGAGCAATTTCCAAACACCTGAAGGTACCATGTTCATCTGTACAAACAATAGTATGCAAGAATAAACACCATGGGACCACGCAGCCATCATACTGCTCAGGAAGGAGATACATTCTGTCTCCTAGAGATGAATGTAGTTTGGTGTGAAAAGTGCAAATCAATCCCAGGACAACAGCAAAGGACCTTGTGAAGATGCTGGAGGAAACATGTAGACGAGTATATCCATAGTAAAAATGAGTCCTATATTGACATAACCTGAAAAGCTGCTCAGCAAAGAACAAGCCACTGCTCCAAAACTGCCATAAAAAAGTCAAAGACTACAGTTTGCAAGTCCTCATGGAGACAAAGATCTTACTTTTTGGAGAAATGTCCTTTGGTCTGATGAAACAAAAATGTAACTGTTGGCCATATAGCCATAACGACCATCATTATGTTTGGAGGAAAAAGGTTTAGGCTTGCAAGCCGAAGAACACCATCCCAACCATGAAACATGGGGGTGGCAGCATCATGTTACTGCAGGAGGGACTGGTGCACTTCACAAAATAGATGGTATAATGAGGAAGGAAAAGTATGTGGATATATTGAAGAAACATCTCAAGACATCAGCCAGGAAGTTAAAGCTCGGTCTCAAATGGGTCTTCAAATGGGACAATGACCCTGCATACCTCCAAAGTTGTGTAAAAATGGCTTAAGGACAACAAATTCAAGGTTCTGTAGTGGCCATTACACAGCCCTGACCTCAATCCGATAGAAAATTTGTGGGCAGAACTAAAACAGCATGTGAGAGCAAGAAGGCCTACAATCCTTACACAGTTACACCAGTTCTGTCTGGAGGAATGGGCCAAAATCCAGTAACATTGTGAGAAGCTTGTGGAAGGCTACCCAAAATGTTTGACCCAAGTTACACAATTTAAAGGCAATGCTACCAAATACTAACAAAGTGTATGGAAACTTCTGACCCACTAATAATAAATTAATACTGAAATAATTCTTTCTACTATTATTCTGACATTTCACATTCTTAAAATAAAGTAGTGATCCTAACTGACCTAAGAGAGTGAATGTTTTCTATTCAAGTTTAAATGAAGTTGGCTAAGGTGTATTTAAACTTATGACTTCAACTTTAGATAGGCTAGCAAGGAGCCTGAGTCAAATTACCATCCTGTAAGTCTCTATGATGTTCTGGTTCTGAGATATATGTTTTGCTACTCTGTTGCTAGAGTTACCCCATCTGGATGCTAGGCACTTACCAGCTTGATTCAAATGTCCCAACCCGGATTTCTCTATGATGTTCTGGTGCAGAGATATGTCTTTTGCTACTTGGTTGATAGGGTGAGCTCATTTGGTTGCTATGCAGTTACCAAGGTGACACTCAAAAGGCTCCTTGCTACACTGAGTCAATTGAACACAACCGGAAGTCTCTATGATGTTCTGGTGCAGAAAAATTTGATTTGATACTTGGTTGCTAGGGTAACACAATCTGGTTGCTAGGCAGTTACCAACGTAATACTCAAAAGGCTCTTTGCTACCCTGTGACAAATGACCCAACCCAGAAGTCTCTATGATGTTGTGGTGCGGAGACAGATGTTTTGCTATATGGTTGCTAGTGAAAGTCCATCTGCTTGCTAGGCAGTTTCCAGGGTGATACTAAAAAGGCTGCTTGCTGGGCTGAGTGTAATAAGTCAAACCTGAAATCTCTATGAAATTCTGATCAGGAGATATCCATCTAAGCAATTTTGAATGGAAGTTAATGGATTTTGGTTGCTAGGGTGCACTAAATGGTTGCTAGTGTGTGGCTAAGTATTTTATATCATGATATTTAAATGCTCCTTGCTGGTCTGAGTCAAATAAGCCAAAGTTTAAATATCTATGATGTTCTGGTGCAAAGATATGTGTTTTGCTACTTGGTTGATAGGGTAAGTCCATTTGGTTGCTAGGCAGTTTCCATGGTGATACTAAAAAGGCTGCTTGCTGGGCTGAGTGTAATAAGTCAAACCTGAAATCTCTATGACATTCAGATCATGAGATATCCATCTAAGCCATTTTGAATGGCAATCAATGGGTTTGGTTGCTAGGGTGCACTAAATGGTTGCTAGGTTGAGTGAAATGATGAAAAGATAGAAAAGAAAGTGATAGAGAGAGAGAGAGATGGATAGAGAGACTTTTGAGCTCAGAACGTGTTTGGAGACATTTTTCTTCAGAGCGCTTCTTTTTCAGAAACATAACTTTTAACTAAAACCACTCGTATGCAAGGTATTTATTGCAAAAGAAAGCATTACAAGTCAAAATGCATCATTGCAACATATTCTGAGCACTATACTGCGGAGGACGCAGCTGACCACCTTGACAAATGACAAACTGCTGGAACTGAACAGCATTAATCCACTATTGTGATCCAGGCACACGTATCATCTCTTTAAAATGCTGAAAGTGCGCTCAACTGAACCGCACATCTGAATACATGACAGGTTATAACGCTCATCTCCATTGTAAGATTATATATGCAGAAGAATTCCAGCAACATGATTTGAAACATTACACACAGCCTTTCAGTTTGGAATGTTGCAACGTTGTAAATCACAGGCCTTCAGCCAGAACCCCCACACAGTGAAACCAGGCTGTTCTGTGTAAAGTTACAAGGACCATCAGGTTTGCACAACTCTAAGACATTTCATCTTAATCTAACCTTGCTAGATAATGCTGAAAATCGCTTTGAACTGTGGTTTTTACCTGACAAATGAATGATTATAGACTGATGGACCTCTGTAAAATTTTTGTAGCGATATGCAATCACCTATAATTGATAAATATAATCTTTAATTTTGTATGATTCATCTCATTCTACTAAGAATGATATCTATAAGGCTTAACTTGATAAAATGCAATGATGTGTAAAACATTGTGATTTTGTAACCAGGGATTTTCATGTTTTGTTACCTACACGTTTAACATCCATTAAAAAAATGTCATGTTTAGTATGTAAGCGTTTGCTGGTGTATGCAGAGAAAGCTTATGACAATGAATAACATTCTCAAGATATAAAAGCTCATGATTAAATATGCACTATTTTTGAGCAGGAAATTAATAAGAGTCTGAAACAAAGGACCATAACTCAACAGCCCAGTTGACCTCGTAACTCTAAAAAGTCACTTCTGATTGGCGCAGGACACCTTTGGGGATGCGGCCAATTTCAGTTCAAATATTTCCAAACAGGAAGAACACCCTCTCTTCTGCTCTTCCTTCTCTGCTCTTCTGTCGTCATCTCTCGTCCAGCCTCTCCTGACTGCTCAGACTTCGCTCTGACTCTTCCCTCGTGGTCTTCTCGGGATCAGGTCCATGCCATGTGAGATCCACGGAAGCTCGGGACTCAACATCCCGAGAAGGAGTGATAATGCCTTGCTTCACAGCTAACCTCACTAATTCATACAGACAGTAAACTTTGATCAAACAGAGATAAAAACATAGACGGAACGAACTTTCGACCAAGCGCCAAGAACCAAGCAACACAAAGAACACAAGTACATCTTCAATATTGTGCTCAAAGTGCTGGTGTATTAATTAAATAATTTGGGTAATCCGATACATTGATTTCGGCAAATCATTGTAGACTCAAAGAAGGATAAATGGTTCTTAAGGTATTGTCAACAGACTCCATAAAGTTAATTTTCACTGTACTGATCACTCTTTGCACCAACCTGTCTTATGTATATATGTGTTAGATTATGTTTAGAATAGTAATAAAGTTTGTCTTTGTTCAAAGACAATGTGACTGTGGTATGTTTTTATAAATAATCTCATCCCTGTTTCTAAAAGATTTTGCTTCAAAGCTGTATCTTAATACATATTATATTATTTTCAGTAAGCCATGAGAATAATATCACTCCAATAAGAGAATTAATCATAATTCACTTATTAAATCTAATTCCTTACAGTACAAGTTGTGAGCTGATACAACTTGACGTTGTATTACGATTTCAATGTTGGAGAATATATTAAAGACAAATAATCTAGTTATTTGTCATTTATCTAATTTATAATTCCATTATACATTTCCTTACCTAATAAGGTACAATAAGGACAGTTTAATTTAGTTCATAGCTCACATATTTCGAGACTCTAAATTTAGCATACCAAATATCCTTACATATAATGGTGGTAGAATGCGTGCAAATTACCCTACATATAATGGTGGTAGAATGCGTGCAAAATACTTTACATAACTGATCTTGTCCAAATCTCTAAATTATATATGTAATACCCATTTTGGTATGCGGGCAAGAATCTAAATTAGTTATTTGTCATTTTATACAGTCATTTTCTTTGAACCAGAAACATAACATAGAAACTACAAAGTCCTGCGCCTGTGACGTAAATGCGCAAGTTTGTTGTCATGACAACCAGAGAGAAAGAACTTGTATCTGGTTTAACTTCAGTGAAAGACCCTGTTGTTTATCCAGAATCTGACACAATTTCGTTGTTTAAACATCTGCAGTTAACTTGCTGCTTAAATATAGATTAATCTCGCTCCGAACGAGTTGCAAGTAACATGCATTGCTGAAGAATTGCTCTTTAAAAGAACTTGAGTGATACTACCACACTGCAAACTACTAAGTTATTTGTGCTTTGTAGAATGTGCGACGTTCATATCCATTGATTAAGCTGTTTTCATTAGTGTGAACCAAGATCATCTCACCGGTGTGTGTTGCTATGATGACGAAAGATCAAGGGAAGTCATAAAGAGACTCTTCCAGGTCAACTTACCATGTATGCGCAACCTGCCGACGCTCATTGTACAGCTAAGCTATTAGCAAAACACAGCTAAAGCTAATAGCATAACACAGTACCGCTGAAAGTCTATAACAACCCTAGCACCAAAAGCTAGCGATTAATATCCAGCAGCCTGTAACAGTTAAATACTGATTGTTCGTGAACAAACTTAAGCAATTTAGCAACCCCTTATCTCAATCTTTAAACTTCTGTCTCTCATGCATTTTACTCAATATTTCTCCCTCTCCATTATCTCATAACACAAATTACTGTCTCTCAATAAGCAATTGAGTTGAAGTCAATTTAAGATGAGTTTGGAGAGCTGAATAAAATGTATATTTTTTTCACCTTTGTTTTATTTCCACTTATCAATTTCTTATCTAAACTGAACTACCTGATGATAATAAGTCTGAAACAGTGTACATTTACAGAAAATGTACAGCTGCCTCTCATTCTTGTTATTATCTGCCACCCATTCATTTCCAGTTTATTTTAATTTCTTATTGGCTGTTTTCATTATATGTCACTTGTGTGTTGGGTACTGAGTGATTCTGTTCTATGTGGATGGGCCCTCCACTTTAGACATAATCGACTCAATCTCCTGACAATACAGAACAAAACTTCCCCATTGTGGAATTAAAAATTAATCAAATCCCTTCAATAAAATTCTGTTACACGATCAATGAGAATCAAGCCTCAATCAGGATCCCTGTTATTGCTATTAAGCATAACGACATAATATTTATTGGTGGAGTTTGCTCATTTAGTCTTTGTATATTTTCCATTACATTTTCGAATCTCTGTCTCCCTCTAACTTTTTATCCGTACTGTTTACAGTCTAGAGACAAAGCCTGTCGAACCACAAATAACCCTGGTTAAAATATTTGTAACCAATAAGAGTCATCTTGAAATGTCAAATCATTAACCACATTTTGTGTGTTCTCCCTAGTCTGAACATCACGCAACTACTTTCTTTGTGTTTATCAAATCAATACAAATTCCGGTATCCAAACACAGCCATGTCTGGAAATTAATTGCAGAGAGAAGCACCAGGTAATGTCACCAACCCCCCCGAGCGTGCTTTTGAGGCATCTGTGGTAAGCGGTTCAACTGTACCACATAAAAAGGTGTATGGTGTCAATCCTGCCAGATCGAAAAGTAAGAAACATTTTAATTACACTTCACTATTTGTTCACATTCACTGAAAACAACCTTTAGCTGTTACTACCCTTCATTTGTGTCCCCACATATTGAAGCCAACATCTAGTTGTAACACCACACATAGGCCCTTAACCCTGTGTAGATCTGTGTCAGCTCTCTTTCCCTAGTCTTCCAATACAGTGTGTCAACATGTGGCTGAAAACTGACCCCACAGCCCAATGGAAAGACTTGAAGTGACATGCTGGGAAAAGTCACCAACTACCTGGCCCACAACCTTATTGGCCAGATGAATCAGATTGATGCCACCCATCTGACACAGGAAGTAAACAACCTAAAGCTAGAGTCCACAAAGACCCAAAAGGTGCTAACACATGCCATGTGCCACATAGACCAACTAAAATCTGAAGCCCAAGAACGACGTAAGGTGTCCAAACAACTGGAACAAGTGTAAACGAGAGAAATTGAATGGCCCCAGGAAGCCCTGACAGCTGCCAAGCACAGAAAGCAGCAGGCTAAAGCTGCCCAAGAGGACCTGGAAAAGAAACTCCAACACACGAGTCGCAACTGGAAAAGGACATGTTTTATTTGAAACAGATGAAATCTCGAAACAAGGCCTTGGAATCCCATCTGGACACATCCAGAACAGAAATTAAAACCCTGACCTCACCAAAGATGAGCTCGACATTTTCAGAGATTAAATGAAACACACTTACGAGTTAAGGCGACAGTTTAAGATGAACGGGCATCCCACAGCAGCACCCCACAAGATGAGCAACACGAAGGCCCACAGCACAAAACCTCCGTGGCTCTCTTCCAAGATCCCCTCTACAACTGCAGTGATAGGGTAAACATCCCAACGAACCCTGAAGCAGCATGTGGAATGGATCTTAAGGACCTCGACAAGCTGGAAAGGAACATTGACAAGTTCACACCATATCCTGCTGAGGGTCACAAGATCCATGCTTACCTGCGTGACATAGACTTCCACCTAAATATGAGGCCTCAGATGACTAACAGAGACACTTTCTACCTACTATGGATAACATCTTGCCATGAGGTAAAAAGTTTTCTTAACAGACAATCTAATTAAACAAAGTCTGACTACCAACATCTGAGAGACGTCCTGGTTAAAGAATTTTCAGACCCAGAGTCTGGACAAGAACTGTTTACCGCCCTGAACACCAAACAGGGATGAAAAGAAACCATACAAGCCTACTACCACAGACTATGTCAAGACTACTACCAGTCTCGAAACAAACCTGAGACGAAGAAGAACTTGACTTCAAAACCATCTTCCTCCGAAACCTGCATCCCACGGTGAGATATAATCTAGGAGTCACGGCCTGTCCTCGCACGATTTGGTATTGATAAAGAGGTGAAGTACACTGAAGAGGGATGATTGTTGGTAAAATCTCAGATGCAGCTATTTGAGCACTTGATACACCTTATCTGAGCCAGATGTCATGGAGGTCACCCCAACTACAAGAATCCTTATATGTACTGGGAATGTTTATGTATTGTTTGACTATTGTTTGTTTATGTAATTACCTTTCCTGTTTCATAAAAGTGTTTGATCAGCACTTGACTAATGACATTAATAGCCTGCACTAATGACATTATCTTGCCTGCACAACCCTCACTTTTAACAAGCTAACTGATGGGGTAGATCTGGGTAAATATTTGTGGCAGGGCAGAGGGCAGGGCCGGGTCATGATCCTACACACCCGGTCCCGTATTAGGCTAATTAAGCCACTGGGAGGGATACGGGTCAACTGCAGAGGATCGTGCGGAAGAGAGAGATCGTTAACGGACATGTCCTGTTGTGTGTGTTTATGTTGTCTTTTAAGTTTATCATTAAAACTATTATTGATATCGTTAAGCTGGTTTTCGCCTCCTACTTTCCATTGGATACGTTACACTGGTGCCGAAGCCCGGGAAGGAGGAGGGATACGCCTTAGGAGAGTTCTCGCCACTACTGTCCACCCCGACGGAGCAGCCGTGACCATCTGCCAGGGACGGGGGAGACCCCTTCTGTTCCCCGAGAACGCGGCGGGGCGTTCCGTCCACCAGGGGCTGGACGACAGCCGTGCCTCTCTGGGCGGATCAGAGGCAGTCCTCCAGCCCTTGGCAGACGGAATGACCTGCCACGTTCTCGGGGAACAGAAGGGGTCTCCCCCGCCCCTGGCAGATGGCCACGGCTGCTCCGTCTACTAATAAATGTTCCTGGAATGGTTGCCTTGCTACTAGTCTCAGAGCACACTTGTCCTGTTGATTTTTTTCTTTAGTGTGACATGTGGCTGGTTTCAGACTACTGAACAGGTTACTTATTACCATTTGATTAAGACAGTGATTTGATTAAGATGTGTACTGAGTCCATCCAAAATTACATTCCATCTAAATTATATTCACAACTACACTGTTGTATTTGCATTATTTTTTCTTTTTGAGGTGGATATCCTAAGTGTACATTTAAAAGGAACAAACGAGATAAGACAGGTTATCATTTTATTTTATTTTATTTTATTTTTGTATCACACCTGCAAGAGCAACTCAGTTCCCACGTTTAAAAGCAAAGAGCATAGTAGTAGCATACTTTATTACATTAATTAATTATAAATGATTGAGATAAATACACAAATAGCCTACATAGCCTTAATACGGTGGGGAAGAAAAGAAAGCAGGGGTGCACATGTCTAGTCATGCCGTTTGTCACAGAAACAATGCCGAAAAATCATGAAATCATGAAAAATGTTAAGAAAGGTCAGGCAATATTAGCTATCCCAGCATCTCCGGTTCCATGCAAGTCTGATGGTTACTTTGACCTAATCTTTGTGCATCAACAATAAAAAAAAATTCCTCATTAGGTTAAAGTTCAATCTGACGAAGGTCCTGGACGTCTAGCGAGGGGGAGCTAAACGTAAGCTCCACCCATTTGCTCTGCAGCGGGCACCACTTGCTTTCTTCTGATGCCGAGAGATCACAGAATTCAAAATGCAAGATGTTTTCAAGACCAGTGTTTGAAAATAACAATATTTTTTATACCTTTTCAAATCTTCAATTTGAAATATGATTTTCGAAACTTTTGAAGACACGCATAACCCTTGAATGGTAAATGTAAGTAACTTAGCAGGACAATAGGCATGCGCAGATCAGTAGTGAGAAAGAAATTCAAAAATTCAGAGCGGGAATTTTTCTTTGTTTTTGGTAAAGATATTTAATAAGGTAAACTTCATATACACCACTGTGACCATCTGTATCATGGTGAGCCAAATGCAGTATAATTTCCAACAATTAGGCCTACTTTTGCCTTCATTTTGTTTGCACAAGTGACTAGTAAATTAGCATTAACAAACACATCACTCTAAGCTAATCCTTTTTGTCTCTCAGCACTTACTGAAAATGAACACCGCAGTCGTTGTCTCTTCTCGCCACTGTGTAACTGCTAAGATTGTCTTTTTCCTGGCTAACTTCCCATCCACATCAGGTAAATGATAATGCTAACAGCAGAAGGACAACATAAATAATAAAGATGCAAACCCACATAGACTCTATTGCGAAAAAGGCCCAGCAGAGGTTGTACTTCCTCCGACAGCTTAAGTTCAACCTGCCAGAAGCGCTGCTGATACAGTTCTACTCAGCAGTCATTTAATCTGTCCTCTGCATTTCAATAACTGTCTGGTTTAGTTCAAGTACCCCATTGGACATCAGAAGACTACAAAGGACAATCAGGACTGCTGAGAGTGTTATTGGGGTTCTCCTGGCCACCCTACAAGAACTTTACTCCTCCAGAGTGAGAAAAAGTGCTGCAAAAATCTTTGAACACACTCTTTGAACTGTTGCCCTCTGGCCAGCGCTACAGAACACTGAGCACCAGAACAGCCAGACACAAGAACAGCTTCCTAAAGCAGTCTTCCACTTGAACAATTAACTGCCAACAGGGACTCATTGTGCAATTTATCAATTTGTCTATATATATAATTCATATACATATTCATTCACTTATCTATCTTTGCAAATTAATTTCACTTCAATTGCACATAACTGTATATCTGTACAGTATATCATATATGTCATTCTGTCTATTGTGCATTTTTATATATTTTTATTTAATGTTGCAGGTAAAATGTTATTTCCTTGTTTATAAAAAAAACGTTCTGTCACCTAAGGCGCCATAAAATCCTTGAAATATTTTCCGATTGTTGCAGTGAGAATGTTCTTCCTTTGATATTATGAAACATTGTGCCAATGTTTTATAAAAGAACATTGTATAATCTGTTACCTCAACAACATCCTCAAAACATCCTTAAAATGTTGCGGGCAAAATGCTCTACCTTTGTTAACACATCACATTACAGGAACATTTTTATAAAAACCATTCTGTCATCATAGCCTCAATAACATCCTCAAAACATTTTCCAAACATTACGGTTAAAACGTTATATCTTAGTTAACATATAACCTTATGGAAACATTATTTGAAATGATAAAACATCCTTAAAACATTCTTTAAACATTCGATTAAAATGTTTTCTTTAAAACATTAATAAAACTTGTAGGTAATGTTAGCCAATGTTGTGGGAACATTCCCTGCTAGCTGGGAAGGTACAATAAAGACAGTTTAATTTTGTTCATAGCTCACATATATCGAGACTCTAAATTCCCTTCTAAATTAAAGGGAATTTGGATACAAAATATCCTTACATATAATGGTGGAAGAATGCGTGCAAAATACCCTACATAACTGATCCCGTCCATATCTCTAAATCATATATGTAATACCCTACACCAGGGGTTCTCAACCTTTTGCAAGCTGGGCCCCCCCCAAAGCTGGTTCATTGCAGTTGGGGCCCCAGTGCCCCCCGCCCCGCCCCGCCCCATTCTTTATTGTTGTTATTATGATTATTAGTGGTGCTTGCAAAGCATCACTATTGTAATCTCACATACTTATTATTAGTGGTGCTTGCAAAGCATCACTATTGTAATCTCACATACTTATTATTATACTTTTTATTTTTATTTTTATATCTCTTAACAAAACTTCGACACCTAACTTCGTCCCGCACCGTTTGGCGTAGACCCACGAATGAGGTGTCAAATCGAACGGCCTATTGAGGACACGTGTGCTATGACTTTTATAAGCGATCGGAGTACGGTATTTGCCCCAGGGGCAAAAAAGCGGCCGAAAAATCCCATAGACTTAACATTGAGACAAACTTTGACGCGTCACAGCTCCAAGCGAGGATTTCAGTAGAAACGTGTGATTTGCCACATTTGAAGAGGCTGGCAGGCTCTGTAAGAGCATACCTCAATATGGGGTAAAAGTTGCACCCCTGGGGGCAGGAGCTGCCCAAAAATGCCCCAATTGACTTATAATGGTGTAGGACGGCCCATGAAATGAAAAGGCATAGGGATTTGTATTGAACATAGCTCTGGATCACAGTGTCATAGAGACGAGGGGTGGGCTCATTTTACTCAGACGACCAATCAGTCTCTCAGGATCATTGTGAAGCTATCAAGCCACGCCCTAGCAACCATTAAGAGCACCTTAGCAACAAGTCCCATACACTTCTATTGAAACAGATCAAAGGGATATCTCCGGATAGAAGTGTCATAGAAACACAAGGGTGGTCTCGTTTGACTCGGGACAGCAAACAGCCAATCATGCATCAAATCAACACTTCCTAGCCCCTCCCTAGCAACCATTGTCAAGCACCTTAACAACCAAAATCCATAGAGGGATATCTTCCATTCTGAATGTCACAGAGGCATGGGAGTTGGTTTATATCATTCATACTGACAAGCAGCCTTTGGAGATTCATGATTGGCAGCTGCCAAGCCACTCCCTAGCAACTACACAGAGTACCCTAGCAACCGTTTAGCAGTAACTATATCTCTGCACCAGAAAATCAGAGAGACTTCTGGGTTGATTTATTTCAATCAGGATGGCAAGGACACTTGATTAGTATCACTATGGTAACTGCCTAGCAACCAGATGGGGTTACCCTAGCAACCGAGTAACAAATCACATATCTCTGCATCAGAAAAGCGTAGAGACTTCCGGGTTGACTTATTTCAATCAGGATGGAAAGGAGACTTCATTAGTATCACTATGGTAACTGCCTAGCAACCAGATGGGCTTACCCTAGCAACCGAGTAACAAATCACATATCTCTGCATCACAAAAACATAGAGACTTCCGGGTTGACTTATTTCAATCAGGATGGCAAGGACACTTGATTAGTATCACTATGGTAACTGCCTAGCAACCACATGGGGTTACCCTAGCAACCGAGTAACAAATCACATATCTCTGCACCAGAAAACAGTACAGATTTTTGGGTTGACTTATTTCACTCAGGATGGAAAGGAGCCATGTATTGTATTACCTTGCTAACTGCATAGCAACCACATGGGCTTACCCTAGCAACCTAGTAACAAATCACATATTTCTGCACCAGAACATTATACAGACTTCTGGGTTGATTTATTTATGACCACAATTTCTGTTCTTTTCAAGCAGGCTATTTGACGAGTTTTGCCACGGCAAGCACCACTCACATTTTCTTCAGGAAATGTACCTATCTAGTTAGTGGTGCTTGCAAAGCATCACTATTGTAATCTCACATACTTATTATTATACTTTTATTTTTATTTTTATTTTTATTTTATATCTCTTAACAAAACTTCGGCACCTAACTCGTCCCGCACCGTTTGGCGTAGACCCACAAATGAGGTGTCAAATCGAACGGCCTATTGAGGACACATGTGCTATGACTTTTATAAGCTGATCGGAGTACGGTATTTGCCCCAGGGGCAAAAAAGCGGCTGAAAAATCCCATAGACTTAACATTGAGACAAACTTTGACGCGTCACAGCTCCAAGCGAGGATTTCACAGAAACGTGTGATTTGCCACATTTGAAGAGGCTGGCAGGCTCTGTAAGAGCATACCTCAATATGGGGTAAAAGTTGCACCCCTGGGGGCAGGAGCTGCCCAAAAATGCCCCAATTGACTTATAATGGTGTAGGACGGCCCATGAAATGAAAAGGCATAGGGATTTGTATTGAACATAGCTCTGGATCACAGTGTCATAGAGACGAGGGGTGGGCTCATTTTACTCAGACAACCAATCAGTCTCTCTGGATCATTGTGAAGCTATCAAGCCACGCCCTAGCAACCATTAAGAGCACCTTAGCAACAAGTCCCATAGACTTCTATTGAAACAGATCAAAGGGATATCTCCGGATAGAAGTGTCATAGAAACACAAGGGTGGTCTCGTTTGACTCGGGACAGCAAACAGCCAATCATGCATCACTTCAACACTTCCTAGCCCCTCCCTAGCAACCATTGTCGAGCACCTTAACAACCAAAATCCATAGAGGGATATCTTCCATTCTGAATGTCACAGAGGCATGGGAGTTGGTTTATATCATTCATACTGACAAGCAGCCTTTGGAGATTCATGATTGGCAGCTGCCAAGCCACTCCCTAGCAACTACACAGAGTACCCTAGCAACCGTTTAGCAGTAACTATATCTCTGCACCAGAAAATCAGAGAGACTTCTGGGTTGATTTATTTCAATCAGGATGGCAAGGAGACTTGATTAGTATCACTATGGTAACTGCCTAGCAACCAGATGGGGTTACCCTAGCAACCGAGTAACAAATCACATATCTCTGCATCAGAAAAACGTAGAGACTTCCGGGTTGACTTATTTCAATCAGGATGGCAAGGACACTTCATTAGTATCACTATGGTAACTGCCTAGCAACCAGATGGGCTTACCCTAGCAACCGAAGTAACAAATCACATATCTCTGCATCACAAAAACATAGAGACCTCCGGGTTGACTTATTTCAATCAGGATGGCAAGGACACTTGATAAGTATCACTATGTTAACTGCCTAGCAACCAGATGGGGTTACCCTAGCAACCGAGTAACAAATCACATATCTCTGCATCAGAAAAACGTAGAGACTTCCGGGTTGACTTATTTCAATCAGGATGGCAAGGACACTTCATTAGTATCACTATGGTAACTGCCTAGCAACCACATGAGCTTACCCTAGCAACCGAGTAACAAATCACATATCTCTGCATCAGAAAAACGTAGAGACTTCCGGGTTGACTTATTTCAATCAGGATGGCAAGGACACTTGATTAGTATCACTATGATTACTGCCTAGCAACCAGATGGGGTTACCCTAGCAACCGAGTAACAAATCACATATCTCTGCACCAGAAAATAGTACTGACTTCCGGGTTGATTTATTTCACTCAGGATGGCAAGGACACTTCATTACTATCACTATGGTAACTGCCTAGCAACCAGATGGGGTTACCCTAGCAACCGAGAAACAAATCACATATCTCGGCACCAGAAAACAGTACAGACTTCCAGGTTGATTTATTTCAACCAGGATGGCAAGGACACTTCATTAGTATCAATATGGTAACTGCCTAGCAACCACATGGGGTTACCCTAGCAACCGAGTAACAAATCACATATCTCTGCATCAGAAAAACGTAGATACTTCTGGGTTGACTTATTTCAATCAGGATGGCAAGGACACTTGATTACTATCACTATGGTAACTGCCTAGCAACCAGATGGGGTTACCCTAGCAACCGAGTAACAAATCACATATCTCTGCACCAGAAAATAGTACTGACTTCCGGGTTGATTTATTTCACTCAGGATCGCAAGGACACTTGATTACTATCACTATGGTAACTGCCTAGCAACCAGATGGGGTTACCCTAGCAACCGAGAAACAAATCACATATCTCGGCACCAGAAAAGAGTACAGACTTCCGGGTTGATTTATTTCACTCAGGATCGCAAGGACACTTGATTACTATCACTATGGTAACTGCCTAGCAACCAGATGGGGTTACCCTAGCAACCGAGAAACAAATCACATATCTCGGCACCAGAAAAGAGTACAGACTTCCGGGTTGATTTATTTCAACCAGGATGGCAAGGACACTTCATTAGTATCAATATGGTAACTGCCTAGCAACCAGATGGGGTTACCCTAGCAACCGAGTAACAAATCACATATCTCTGCACCAGAAAACACTACAGACTTCCGGGTTGACTTATTTCACTCAGGATGGAAACGAGCCATGTATTGTATTACCTTGGTAACTGCATAGCAACCACATGGGCTTACCCTAGCAACCGAGTAAAAAATCACATATTTCTGCACCAGAAAATCGTACAGACTTCTGGGCTGATTTATTTATGACCATAATTTTTTTCTTTTCAAGTTACAACATGCTGTTTGATCGAGTTTTGCCACGGCAAGCACCACTCACATTTTCTTCAGGAAATGTACCCATCTAGTTTTTATTTTTATTTTTATTTTTATATCTCTTAACAAAACTTCGGCACCTAACTCGTCCCAAGCACCGCTTGGCGTAGACCCACGAATGAGGTGTCAAATCGAACGGCCTATTGAGGACACGTGTGCTATGACTTTTATAAGCTGATCGGGGTACGGTACTTGCCCCAGGGGCAAAAAAGCAGCCGAAAAATCCCATAGACTTAACATTGAGACAAACTTTGACGCGTCACAGCTCCAAGCGAGGATTTCAGTAGAAACGTGTGATTTGCCACATTTGAAGAGGCTGGCAGGCTCTGTAAGAGCATACCTCAATATGGGGTAAAAGCTGCACCCCTGGGGGCAGGAGCTGCCCAAAAATGCCCCAATTGACTTATAATGGTGTAGGACGGCCCCTGAAATGAAAAGGCATAGGGATTTGTATTGAACATAGCTCTGGATCACAGTGTCATAGAGACGAGGGGTGGGCTCATTTTACTCAGACGACCAATCAGTCTCTCAGGATCATTGTGAAGCTATCAAGCCACGCCCTAGCAACCATTAAGAGCACCTTAGCAACAAGTCCCATAGACTTCTATTGAAACAGATCAAAGGGATATCTCCGGATAGAAGTGTCATAGAAACACAAGGGTGGTCTCGTTTTACTCGGGACAGCAAACAGCCAATCATGCATCAAATCAACACTTCCTAGCCCCTCCCTAGCAACCATTGTCGAGCACCTTAACAACCAAAATCCATAGAGGGATATCTTCCATTCTGAATGTCACAGAGGCATGGGAGTTGGTTTATATCATTCATACTGACAAGCAGCCTTTGGAGATTCATGATTGGCAGCTGCCAAGCCACTCCCTAGCAACTAAACAGAGTACCCTAGCAACCGCTTAGCAGTAACTATATCTCTGCACCAGAAAATCAGAGAGACTTCTGGGTTGATTTATTTCAATCAGGATGGCAAGGACACTTGATTAGTATCACTATGGTAACTGCCTAGCAACCAGATGGGGTTACCCTAGCAACCGAGTAACAAATCACATATCTCTGCATCAGAAAAACGTAGAGACTTCCGGGTTGACTTATTTCAATCAGGATGGAAAGGAGACTTCATTAGTATCACTATGGTAACTGCCTAGCAACCAGATGGGCTTACCCTAGCAACCGAGTAACAAATCACATATCTCTGCATCACAAAAACATACAGACTTCCGGTTTGACTTATTTCAATCAGGATGGCAAGGACACTTGATTAGTATCACTATGGTAACTGCCTAGCAACCACATGGGGTTACCCTAGCAACCTACTAACAAATCACATATTTCTGCACCAGAACATTATACAGACTTCTGGGTTGATTTATTTATGACCACAATTTCTGTTCTTTTCAAGCAGGCTATTTGACTGAGTTTTGCCACGGCAAGCACCACTCACATTTTCTTCAGGAAATGTACCTATCTAGTTATTTTTATTTTTCTTATTTTTTATATCTCTTAACAAAACTTCGGCACCTAACTCGTCCCGCACCGTTTGGCGTAGACCCACGAATGAGGTGTCAAATCGAACGGCCTATTGAGGACACGTGTGCTATGACTTTTATAAGCGATCGGGGTACGGTACTTGCCCCAGGGGCAAAAAAGCAGCCGAAAAATCCCATAGACTTAACATTGAGACAAACTTTCACGCGTCACAGCTCCAAGCGAGGATTTCGTAGAAACGTGTGATTTGCCACATTTGAAGAGGCTGGCAGGCTCTGTAAGAGCATACCTCAATATGGGGTAAAAGCTGCACCCCTGGGGGCAGGAGCTGCCCAAAAATGCCCCAATTGACTTATAATGGTGTAGGACGGCCCCTGAAATGAAAAGGCATAGGGATTTGTATTGAACATAGCTCTGGATCACAGTGTCATAGAGACGAGGGGTGGGCTCATTTTACTCAGACGACCAATCAGTCTCTCAGGATCATTGTGAAGCTATCAAGCCACGCCCTAGCAACCATTAAGAGCACCTTAGCAACAAGTCCCATAGACTTCTATTGAAACAGATCAAAGGGATATCTCCGGATAGAAGTGTCATAGAAACACAAGGGTGGTCTCGTTTTACTCGGGACAGCAAACAGCCAATCATGCATCAAATCAACACTTCCTAGCCCCTCCCTAGCAACCATTGTCGAGCACCTTAACAACCAAAATCCATAGAGGGATATCTTCCATTCTGAATGTCACAGAGGCATGGGAGTTGGTTTATATCATTCATACTGACAAGCAGCCTTTGGAGATTCATGATTGGCAGCTGCCAAGCCACTCCCTAGCAACTAAACAGAGTACCCTAGCAACCGTTTAGCAGTAACTATATCTCTGCACCAGAAAATCAGAGAGACTTCTGGGTTGATTTATTTCAATCAGGATGGCAAGGACACTTGATTAGTATCACTATGGTAACTGCCTAGCAACCAGATGGGGTTACCCTAGCAACCGAGTAACAAATCACATATCTCTGCATCAGAAAAACGTAGAGACTTCCGGGTTGACTTATTTCAATCAGGATGGAAAGGAGACTTCATTAGTATCACTATGGTAACTGCCTAGCAACCAGATGGGCTTACCCTAGCAACCGAGTAACAAATCACATATCTCTGCATCACAAAAACATACAGACTTCCGGTTTGACTTATTTCAATCAGGATGGCAAGGACACTTGATTAGTATCACTATGGTAACTGCCTAGCAACCACATGGGGTTACCCTAGCAACCTACTAACAAATCACATATTTCTGCACCAGAACATTATACAGACTTCTGGGTTGATTTATTTATGACCACAATTTCTGTTCTTTTCAAGCAGGCTATTTGACGAGTTTTGCCACGGCAAGCACCACTCACATTTTCTTCAGGAAATGTACCTATCTAGTTATTATTATTATTTTTATTATCATCATCAGTAGGCCTATTATCATTACTAGGCTATTGCTATAATTGGGAATTGGCACCAGACCTCTGATATTAATTTATGCTTTATTATTGTTATTATTACTAGGCCTAATAGTAGGCATCATCTGCATTTTTTACAGAAGCTTGCTGGTAGGTGATGTTAATGTGAGACCTGAGCCTGCTTTGCCTTGCAAAGATCCTCAATTCTTGGCTCAATGTTTGATAAACATAGCCTCAAATCATCCTCAATTTGTGCACGATTGTGGTATTTCGTTTTGAGTGCAGTCATTTTTGAGAATCCTGCCTCACACAAATATGTCGACGCGAAAGGAAGGAGAATCTTCAAGGCGACGTCACAGAGTTCAGGGTATTCCTGCATCAATGCTGCCCAGAATGACGAAAGGAGCTAAAGAGTTCCTTCAGTCTACTGTCACTCTTCAGCTCAATAAGCTGTTCCTGCATATCAATTGATAACTCATTTGCTTTGCACACAAACGGATCTCGAACCCACGCAAAAGTGCGATAATCCTCTTTAAAGTACGTCGCAAATTGTTTTCTCATTGCTGACAGGTGCTCAGACGCTGATTGAAATAGGGAGGAGAAATCGTGTGACGTGCCTGCATCAGTGATAAAGTCTGCAAGGCTGGGGGACATGTCGCAGTTCCCTCTACTGATGCGGCCATGCCAGAGGTCTAGTTTTTGTGTGAAGGCGTGCACTTTGTCTGCAAGGAGCAAAATATGAGTTTCGCGGCCTTGCAAAGACAGGTTGAGGCCATTCAAGCGGTCAAATATATCGACCAAATAGGACAGAGACGCAAGCCACATAGTGTCATCCAGATGCTTCGCCAGATCTGATTTGATTTCTGTCAAAAACCACTTCACCTCCTCTCACAGCTCATACAACCGCTGTAACATCCGCCCCCTGGAGAGCCAGCGAACGTCAGTGTGCAGAAGCAGCTGTTTGTGCCCTGACCCCATCTCCTGGCAGAGGACCCCAAACAAGCGAGAGTTTAGCGGCTGTGATTTGATGAGATTTATTATTTTCACGGATTGGTTCAGCACGGAGTCAAAGAGAACCGGTATTTTTTTAGCAGCTAGTGCTTCGCGATGGACCATGCAATGTGTCCATTTCACAAGTGGAGCTACTTGCTGAACGCGAGCAGCTAGGCCACGCTCACGCCCCGTCATTGCCTGCGCACCATCCGTGCATAGGCCAACGCATCGGTCCCAAGCCAAACCATTTTCACGGATAAAAATATCAAGGACATTGAAAATGGCTTCTCCTGTAGTATGCGACTGAAGAGGCCAGCAAAACAGGACATCCTCCTCAATCTCCTTGTCCCGCAGATACCTGACATAGGTGAGGAGCTGTGCCTGCCCAGCAATATCAGTGGATTCGTCCAGCTGCAGCGCGTAGTAAGGACTCTTTTTTACGAACTCTATCAGTTGCTCTCTGATATCATTGGATATGTCTACAATTCTCCTAGCGACTGTGTCATTGGACAGTGGTACTGCACCGAGTTTGGCTGCTGCACTATCATTATTCTGCACATGTCTTGCGCTGCCGGCAAAATGAGAGTCTCGGCGATTGTATGCGGTTTACCCAGTTTACCGATCCTTTTGGCCACTACATACAATGCCTCCAAACACTGTTTAGACACAGTGCTGTGCACTGAAATGGTTGCCTGTTGCTGATGGAGGCCATCAAGCTTTCTTTTCAAATATTCAGCTGGTTTATTTTTAATGCCCGCATGCTTTGTTTCGAGGTGCCTTTTTAATTTGCAGGGCTTCATACTGTCGTTTGCCAGCACCTCTCAGATCAGCCGTGACTGTAAACCCAAATTGCAGGTATGCTTCATCGTACCTTCAAAGCTTTTTTGCAGCTGGTGGTGCGTCGGTTGGCTTGTTGGTCCTCACAAGAAATTTCTCCATTTTGATGTGTTTTCAATAAAGTTTAGGCAATATGTAACTGTGTGTGTGGTGTATGTTGAGAGACGTATCAGGGGCTAATCAGTCGGGACTTAGGCACAATCTTTAATTAAACGAACAAAATAATTATTTTGCAGACAATTCAGATTTTATTTTAATACTTAACGATTGTAGTCCTCGTCAGTGTGTGTGTGTGTGTCTTAGTCGTTTGGGTAGTTTTAGCAAAGTGTAGCTACTGCCTAGCAGTTAAAAAAAAATACTGGCTAGGGCTGAGATTTGATCTAATCTTAAAAAAGAATGTTTGTGAGTTTAGTCTTTAAAAAGAATGTTGGGGTTTTGTAGTAAAGGCCTATGTAAATCGAGATTGATAAGACTAGCGAGAGCTGGCACAAGCGAACTTGGCAAGAGACTAGACTAGAGTGAATGGAAAGCTATGTCGTGAGTCAATTTAAATGCAGTGATTTATTTTAGTGTGAGAGTGAGTGAACATTTACATTATACCCCGCTCTGTAAGCCAGGGTGGGAACGGCGGCGGCCATGCGCATGCGCGATTCATTTGCAGCCTGGGCGCGGAGGGGTGTGTGTCTCCTCTCTGCTCTGACTGCTGCGCGAGGCTACTGAGAGACTGACCGCCTGTGAGTGCATTTGGACGGGAGAGGGGCTCACGGCAGCACCCGCTGTTCGTTGAGCACAGTAGGCCTAACTGCAGAGTGATTCGTGCTTTCGAGTCTCCAAACACCACAAAAGTCTCCAAAAACACCAGTATAAGTCGCTGGATTTGTCGCTTTTGACAAAAAAAAACAGCTGCCAGGAGGATGCTTTGTTTGTGTTATAATCAGTGCTTGAAGTGGGGGGAAAGGTGGCGGCACTCTCTTTGCATTGGCAAATCATGACATTTTTACAGTGAAAAACAAAACTTGGAGATATTGCTGTTACAACAATGTATTATTTATTTAGCATAGCGCATCTCACAGCAATACTCAATCGTGTTTTGAATGATTCAGCGTTCGAATCGGTTGAGTCAAAGATTCAATGACCCATTCACAAACACCTGTCTCATTCTTGATGAATCGGCCGTTTGAACGAATCGTTTGAATGAACGACTCAATGACTCGCTTAATGAAACCGCTTATGCTTATCACCTGCATTTGCGCTCACTATCGACAAACCAATCAAATTTGTTCAAAACTTTTTTTTTTAAATCAGCCCAAACACATTTTAATTTTTATTCAGGAGTTATGTATATACAAAACATTAACTTTTTATGACAGTAGTTTAGTGATAAAAAAATGTGCCCAAAAACATTTTTTTTCCCCTTCCATCATAGCCTACTCGCGCCCCCCCCGGGAGAGTGTCCCACCGGTTGAGAACCACTGCCCTACACCATCATTTGAACATTATTTGATGAATTACTGCTGAAATAATCGATAACAAATGTACACAACATCTCTTTTAAACTAAATATGGTTTACCGCCTTGTTTCATTTGGCAGTAATAGAGAGATGTAAATTGTGCAGGGTAATTTTTGCGAATGAAGCGCAATTTACAATGAGAATAATTTACATAGAACGGAGGCGTTTTTGTGCCAAAGGAATGTGTGGCTGCAGGGGTGTGACTGAGCGTTTGTCCGGAGAGATAGAGAGAGAGAGAGAGAGAGAGAGAGAGAGAGGGAGCTGTATGGGTGCACACACCCTTGTTTCTGATAATTTCTTTTCTATAATATTTCTGATTGCAGTAAGCACTGGGGAGAGCAATAATAAGGGACCACGCCAGTGATTCACATTCTTCATGCATATGAACCTCCTTGGTTGGAAGAATAATTTTTATCAAAAATGTATTTGAAGGTGAAGTCATTTTAATCCAATTAACTTTTTGTCAAATTCCATGAAAATCTCTTCATGGTCCACTAGCTGTCATTTCTGTGCGTGCACTGAAAACAATCTGGTGATTGTACACAGCCCTGGCTCTGTTATTGGGAAAATAAACAAAGTGGATTGGACCGATCCACACAACAATATTCCAGCGTGCATGAATTTGTGGGGCAGAGCTTCTGAAGGAGCACTGGAGGGAGGGGTGTGTTTGATTGACTGCTGAGTTCAAATATTCCTTTCTCAGGAATCACTCCACCTTTAAAATAAAAGCGTTATTGCTAAAGCAGCAAAAACACATATACAAATAAAAATATATAAAAATAGTATTAATATTGGATATTATGTCTTTTTAGGCTAATTTATCTTCACATGTATCATTTCACTCACATATGAAATTACTATCAAGTAATGGCCGGTGGGGGGGAGGAGCCTTTATAGTGTAATGTGCCAATTTTAGATAAATTAATAAAAGGATACAAATAAAAACCCAGTTAACCATTTGGTCCATGTACGGTCCATGTACTTTTGTGTCCATCCTTTTTTACTTTTTAAACCCAAAAATGAAAAGAAAAAATTAGCAAGAGTATGAGCTAGAATAAGTAGATACAAACTTATTTTCTGTTGACTATTTCATTTTCTATTTAAAAGTAGAAAAAGAAAAAGGGGGTTATGGCTTAATTTTTGTTTTCTTTCATTGTTTAAAAAAATAAATTTTGAGCTTGACAATTTGATATGCACATGTAAGCGGCACTGAAACACCCTTTTTATCTGATTGGTCAACCCGCCCCTTCTTCTGTACTGCCTGAATCCTATCAGCCAGATTTAGAGTTGGGATTGCTCTGCAAATTTGTCCCGATCCACCACTAACTGTAAACTATGCATGCCATATGTATTGGAATCTTGCTGCTGGGCACATCATCGTGTTGTTGCAAGGTGTTGCATCTAATGGACAGATCACAAGCCACAACACTTGGCTATATGCTGACTGGCTGACTATATTTAATTTTTATTTATTATTTATTTATATATAATAATATATATATATATATTATTTTAAGTGCACAAGGTGGCTGGCACAATGAATACATAAAGACAGGAATGTAGCATATCTAATGTAATAGAAACTAAACAAGGCAGTTTCACACAACATGGGACCTGACAACTGGTAAAACTATGTGTGGCATTTGTGCAGCCAAGTAGGTGCTCTTATTGCGGTTTCATCATGGTTAAAAACTTAAAATCAAGAACTTCAATGAGTCAAGTCACCCACATCATGTCTCTCACGGTTTACTGAAAACAACATATCAAAATAAAAATATATAGAAATAGTATTAATATTGGATATTATGTCTTTTTAGGCTAACGTATCTACAAACGTAGGCTTCTGTATTCACTTGTGGTCCAAGCAGTGTTATCAGCTTGGACTGGTCCATAATAGCTTGATGAATTAATTGTGTTGTGTAACTTTTTAAATAGTTGGGGGAAAAGCATTATTACTAAAGTAGAGAGAAACTCTAAACAGATAAACAGCACCTTTCTATTATTGATTGACTATTTTCAAAGCATTGACTAGCAGCTTAAAATACAGAATTTTACAGAATTTGTCCACCAAACACAACATTCAACCATGCACAATAAAATATTAGAAGATAATATAAGATATTTTGGGCAGTGAAATGTTTTGTTTATAATTCAATTATAGACCATAAAATATATGTATTATTTGATTACAGAGTTTGTGTATGAAGCTAAACTTCATATTACAAGTTGAATTTAGTTGGTTATGATGTTTATTTTAAAAGTTTATTTTCTTTTTATTGTAAACCATCGGGTAACTTATGCATATATTTTTTAGCCTATATCTCTGACACTTTTGAAGAACAATTCTGTTAAATTTATGACAAAATGATTGTTCTCCATGTTATACGGTTAAAGAATAGCTCAATTAAATATTTCAGACAGATTGCAGAAAATGCTGTCGCTCAAGCAAATATAAATATATATATATATATATATATATATATATATATATATATATATATATATATATATATATATATATATATATAGTGGTGTGGTGGTGGTGGTGGTGGTGTTAGTGTTGGTGGGCTAAAGCACTAAACTGTTAGAAGAAGATTGTCGGTTTGATCCCCACAGCCACCACCATTTTGTCCTTACTTAACTCCAGGTTGCTCCGGGACTGTCGCTTTGGATAAAAGCATCTGCCAAATGCATAAATGAAGATATATATATATATATATATATATATATATATATATATATATATATATATATTCACATATTCCCTGTTGTCTTTTGTTTTTGTGCTTTTATGTTGAAATTCTTGTTTAGTTCCTGTTTCCTGTAAGTTTTTGTAGTCCTTTGTAGTTTCATTTTATGATTGGTTTTCCCCTGATTGTTTCCACAGGTGTTCCTAGTTCCCATGTTTGTCCCCTTGTATATTTAAGCCCTTGGGAAAAAAGATTCATAAAGCAATCTCAGTATAGACGATTACTTCTTTAGCTAGGGATAATTTAAAAACTTAATTAAATTGAATTGACAAATTGAAAATGAATGAACCCCCTGCAAGAGGGCGGGGGTTCATGCTAGGCTAAAAACAAACCCTAGCCGGCCGGCTCTCCTGTCTATCCTGCTCTCAAATGTTTGCTCCCTGGACAATAAACTGGACTATATCCGACTCCAGCAGGCTACGCAGCGTGAGTTTAGAGATTGCTGCGTCTTTGTTTTCACGGAGACGTGGCTCAGCGACAGAGTTCCGGATGCTGCCATTCAGCTAGATGGGCTCACCTCGTTTCGTGCTGACAGAAATACAGCGCTCTGCGGTAAGGCTCGCGGTGGTGGCTTGTGTGTTTACATCAACACGGAATGGTGCAAGAACTCTATGCTAGTCTCTAGTTACTGTTCATCGCTGTTAGAGCTTGTGACTGTTAGATGCAGACCTTTTTATCTACCACGGGAGTTCACCACTGTTTACATAACCGGAGTTTACATTCCCTCCAGCGCTAACGCTTAGGAAGCGCTCTGTGAACTGTATGGGGCTATGAGCGAACTGCAGAACGCTCACCCCGACGGACTGTTTATTGTCGCCGGAGATTTCAACCATGCGAATCTCAAGACAGTGCTCCCTAAATTCCATCAGTATGTGGACTTTGCAACGAGAGGGGTGAACTCGCTTGATCTTGTTTACACAAACATCCCAGGCGCGTACCGGGCGGAGCCCCGCCCCCACCTCGGCTACTCAGACCACATCTCTGTTATGTTAATTCCAGCATACAGACCGCTCGTCAGACGCACAAAACCGCTTCAGAAGCAGGTGATCAGGACTGTTTTGAGTGTACTGACTGGCACATGTTCAGGGACGCTGCAACATATGGCGATTCTACCAACTTGGAGGAATACACAGCATCAGTGACCAGCTACATCAGCAAGTGCATTGATGATGTCACTTTCTCCAAGACCATCACCACACACTCCAACCAGAAGCCGTGGATGACTGCGGAGGTGTGCACGCTGCTGAGGTCCCGAGACTCCGCCTTCAGAGCAGGCGATAAGGCAGCCCTAAGAACAGCTAGGGCCAAACTGTCACGGGCAATCAGAGAGGCAAAGCGCGCACACGCCCAGAGAATCCACAGTCACTTCCAGGACAGCGGTGACACGCGGCGCATGTGGCAGGGCATCCAGGACATCACCAACTACAGGACAACATCAGTTGTCTGTGACAAAGATGCCTCCCTTCCAGATGCGCTGAAGGACTTCTATGCTCGGTTTGAAGTGCAGAACGACGTGGTGGCGTGGAAGACCACCACTCCTCCCAACGACAAGGTGCTCTGTCTTACCACGGCAGATGTGAGGAAACTCTACGTAGTGTCAACTCACGGAAGGCTGCTGGACCAGACAACATTCCTGGCAGAGTGCTCAGAGGATGTGCAGACCAGCTAGCAGATGTTCTTACCGACATCTTCAACATCTCTCTGAGCAGCGCCGTCGTTCCAACGTGCTTCAAGGCCACCACCATCATCCCCATGCCAAAGACGTCTTCAGCGTCCTGCCTCAACGACTACCGTCCCGTCGCACTTACACCCATCATCATGAAGTGCTTCGAGAGGCTCGTCATGAGGCACATTAAGACCCAGCTGCCCCCTCACTAGACCCACTACAGTTTGCGTATCGTCCAAACCGTTCAACGGACGATGCCATCGCCACAACCCTCCATCTGGCCCTCACCCACCTAGACAATAAGGACTCATACGTTCGAATGCTGTTCATAGATTTCAGCTCAGCATTCAACACAATCAATCCCCAGCACCTGACTGGAAAGCTGAACCTGCTGAGCCTGGACACCTCCCTCTGCAACTGGATCCTGGACTTCCTGACTGGGAGACCTCAGTCAGTCCGGATCGGGAACAGCATCTCCACCACCACCACACTGAGCACTGGGGCCCCCCAGGGCTGTGTGCTCAGTCCACTGCTGTTCACTCTGCTGACTCACGACTGTGCAGCAATGCACAGCTCGAACCACATCGTCAAGTTCGCCGATGACACGACCGTGGTGGGTCTCATCAGCAAGAACGACGAGTCAGCATACAGAGAGGAGGTGCAGCGGCTGACGAACTGGTGTAGAGCCAACAACCTGTCCCTGAATGTCGACAAAACAAAAGAGATGGTTGTTGACTTTAGGAGAGCACAAGGTGAACACACTTTGCTGAACATCGACGGCTCCTCTATGGAGATCATCAAGAGCACCAAATTCCTTGGTGTTCACCTGGCGGAGAACCTCACCTGGTCCCTCAACACCAGCTCTATCACCAAGAAAGCCCAGCAGCGTCTCTACTTTCTTCGAAGGCTGAGGAAAGCACATCTCCCACCCCCCATCCTCACTACATTCTATAGAGGGACTATTGAGAGCATCCTGAGCAGCTGCATCACTGCCTGGTTTGGGACTTGCACCGTTTCGGACCGCAAAGCCCTGCAGAGGATAGTGAGGACAGCTGAGAAGATCATTGGGGTCTCTCTTCCCTCCATCAAAGACATTTACAAAAAACACTGTATCCGCAAAGCAACCAGCATCGTGGATGACCCCACACACCCCTCACACAAACTCTTTACCCTCCTGCCGTCTGGCAAAAGGTACCGAAGCATTCAGGCCCTCACGGCCAGACTGTGTAACAGCTTCTTCCCCCAAGCCATCAGACTCCTCAATACTCAGAGACTGGTTTGACACACACACACACGTGTCCTGAGTTGCACTTTAATTACTGTCACTTTATAACTGTCTGCTACCTCAATAACTGCTATGTGCATAGAACACTATCTCATAGTATGTTATGTTTACGTTTTTAGAAACTGTCATCTTTTTGCACTACTGAGAACTGGTCGGCGCTGCACTGTGTCTATTGTCCTGTTCATTGTCAGTAATTTGTTGTACTGTCCCGTACTTTGCACATGTTTGCACGTGCACTTTATATAGGTATTTTATATAGGTATTTTATTTCGTTGTGTTGTCTCATTTGGTCCTGTGTTGGTCCTTTGTTGTTTTTATGTAGCACCATGGTCCTGGAGGAACGTTGTCTCGTTTTGCTGTGTACTGTAATAACGGTATATGGTTGAAACGACAATAAAAACCACTTGACTTGACTTGACTTGACTTGACTTGACTTGACTTTTGTTACACAAAACAAACTTTTCAAGGTGACTGATTTGTAAAAGTGGGTCACAGCCGGTCTGGTGGGGGGCCTGGTTCTTACACCCTCTTCTGAAATTACTTAGTCGTTTTTGACACTTTCAGCACGTTCTTCCAGGACCCCTGGCTCGCCTCTCTAGCCCGCCCGGAACCGGAGATACAGCACGAAAACCACTTGTCTTTATAATAGAAGTCAATGAGTTCCGTGGAGGTCAAAAGCCTGTATCTCGGGAACCCGGCAGGCTACGACTTCGGGTCTCTTTTTGAGGCCTTTCAAACGAGCCCAGCTTCGCCTCTCAACCCACCAAGAACATAAAAAGAGAGTGAGGGTGAGGAAGAGTGCAGTGGTGAGGGTGGATGTCCTGGAGGTGGGGGGCATCAGTGAGTGTGGTTGAGGCCGGAGGGAGTGAGGGGCGGCGGTGAGGAAGTGTGCAGTGGTGAGGGTGGCTGTCCCTGGAGGTGGAGGGGCGTCAGTGAGTGTGTGTGAGGCCAGAGGGAGTGAGGGGCCCCTGATAGGAAGAGTGCAGTGGTGAGGGTGGCTGTCCCCGGAGGTGGGGGGTGTCAGTAAGAGTGTGTGAGGCCGAAGGGAGTGAGGGGCCCTGGATTGGAAGAGTACGGCATTGTGGGTGGCTGTTCCCAGAGCTGGGGGGTGTCAGTGAGTGTGTGTGGCCGGAGGGAGTGAGGGGACACAGATAGGAAGAGTGCAGTGGTGAGAGTGGCTGTGAGGGGGCATCAGTGAGTGTGTGTGAGGCCGAAGGGAGTGAGGGACCCCGGATTGGAAGAGTTCTGAGGTGAGAGTGGCTGTCCCCAGAGGTGGGGGTCATCTGTGAGTGTGCAGAGGCTGAAGGGAGTGAGGGGCCCAGGATTGGAAAAGTGCAGTGGTGAGGGTGGCTGTCCCCGGAGGTGGGGGGCGTCAGTGAGTGTGTGTGAGGCCGGAGTGAGTGAGGGGCCCCGGATTGCAAAAGTGCTGCGTTGTTGGTGGATGTCCCCGGAGGTGGGGGGGCGTCAGTGAGAGTGTGTGAGGCCGAAGGGAGGGAGGGGCCCCGGATTGGAAGAGTGCTGCATTGTGGGTGGATGTCCCTGGAGGTGGGGGGTGTCAGTGAGTGTGTGTGAGGCCGGAGGGAGTGAGGGGCCCCGGATAGGAATAGTGCAGTGGTGAGGGTGGCTGTCCCCGGAGGTGGGGAGCGTCAGTGAGTGTGTGTGTGAGGCCGAAAGGAGTGAGTGCTCCCAGATTGGAAGAGTACAGTGGTGAGGGTGGCTGTCCCCGGAGGTGGGGGGGCGTCGGTGAGTGTGGTTGAGGCAAGAGGGGCCCAGGATAGGAAGAGTACTACATTGTGGGTGGATGTCCACGGAGGTGAGGGGCATCAGTGAGAGTGTGTGAGGCCGAAGGGAGTGAGAGGCCCCAGATTGGAAGAGTGCTGGGGTGAGGGTAGAGGCCGATGTATCAAGATAGGTGGAAAAACGGTCGATGCTGCTTTTCTTTCAGCACCACTGACAGGCTGTCTCTCCCTCCAGCTGCACTGTGGGCCCTTTTTATGTTCCTGGCTGGGCGTTGGAAAGGTCTCGGGCAGCCCTTTCGAAAGAGACTGGTCCCGAGTCCGTACTCTGTCCGGTTCGGGAGATAGAGCGGTCCGACCGTGTTCGCGGTGCTTCCCGGGGGCGTATCTCCGCACTCTGGGTGACTAGAGAGCCGAGGCTGGGCTCGTTGGAAAGACCCCGGGTGGCACTTTTGAACGGGCCCAGCCTCGGGGTCGAAGGCCGCAATTATGTAGGGTAATTTGAATGCATTCTACCACCATTATATGTAAAGATATTTGGTATGCTAAATTTAGAAGGGAATTTAGTGTCTTGAAATATGTGAGCTATGAACAAAATTAAACTGTCCTTTTTTAACCTTATTAGGTAATTAAAGTATGTCGGAATTAGTCGCGTTCAACAACCATTATAAATGAGATAAGTGACAAATAACTAGATAATTTGTCTTAATAGATTCTCCACCATTTAAAATTGTGATACAACATTTCGTTGTATCTACTCACAATTTGTACTGTAAGGAATTAGCTTTAATAAGTGAATTATGATTAATTGACTTATTGGAGTGATATTATTCTCCTGGCTTATTGAAAATAATATCACACGTATTTAGGTACAGATTGAAGTGAAATCTTTTAGAAACCGGGATGAGACTATTTATCAAAATATACCACAGTCAAGTCGTCTTTGAACACAGAAAAACTGTATTAATATTCTAAACATAAATTTTAAATGTAACAACCCTCACGGGAAGGATGACAGGAAACGAGACTCCAACTAAAAGGTAAGGCTTTAATTGCCGTCTTTCTCCCAATACTTTACAACAATACAATATAACACAATACAATACAATGCAACACAAGCACACTGGGTTGGCTTGTCGGGGTTCTCTTGACTGGAGGCTCTGTGTCTGCTTTTATACCGCTCTCCTAGTGCTCACTGCAATTAGAGACAGGTGTTAGGCATAATTTAGCTCAGGTGTAAGTGCCCTTACTGCTTTCCTCTCTCGGACGGGCGCTTGACCACGCCCACGCTGCCACATTAATCTAACACATATATACATGAGACAGGTTGGTGAAAAGTGACAGAATGTGAAATAAATGATCAGTACAGTGAAAATTAACTTTACGGAGTCTGTTGACAATACCATAGAAACCATTTATCCTTCTTTGAGTCTACATCGATTTGCAATCGGATTCCCCAAATTATTTAATTATTACACCAGCACTTTGAGCACAATATTGGAGATGTAGTTGTGTATCTTTATGGTGTTCTTTTTGTTGCTTGGTTCTTGGTGCTTGGTCGAAAGTTCGTTCTGTCAATGTTTTTGACTTTTGTATGATCGAGTTTATTGTCTGTATGAATGATGATTTTAGCTGTGAAGCAAGGCCTTGTCATGGGTTTGTGAACCGTAGAGAGTGATGAGCTTTCTCGGCATATCGAGTCCCAAGCTCCCTTGAACCTCACATGGGGAAGAGTCAGAGCGAAGTCTGAGCAGTCAGCGGAGCAGAAGATGAAGCACGTGAAGGCAGAAGAGAAGATGTTATGAGAAGATACAGGTGAAGAGGAGCAGTAGAGAACGTGTTCTTCCTGTTTGGAACTATTTGAACTGAAATTGGCCGCATCCACAATGTTGTCCTGCGCCATTCAGAAGTGACTTTTCAGAGTCACATGGTCGACTGGGCTGTCCTTTCTGATAGTCGATTTATGGTCCTTTGTTAGAGATTCGCACTATTTTCCCGCTCAAAATAGTGCATATTTAATCATGAACTTTATATCTTGCAAATGGTACAAGAGACATGATATTCGTTGTCATCAGCTTTCTCTATGTACCCAAAAATATGCTTACTACTAAACATGAATTTTTTCATGGATGTTATACATGTAGGTAACAAAACATGAAAATCCTGGTAACAAAATCATATTAGTTTTACATATCATTGCATTTTATCATAGTTACCATTCTTAGTAGAATGAGATGAATCATACAAAACTAAAGATTATATTTATCAATTATAGGTGATTGCACATCGCTACACACATTTTAAAGAGGTCCATCAGTCTATAATCATTAATATGTCAGGTACAAACGTTATGTTGTGGCAAAAAAAATTATTAACCAACCATTATCACTGCATAAGAGACACTCTGAATCAAACAGTCTTTTAAAAGAATTTATTCTTGCAAGAAGGACCCAGTCATTACACAGGAATTACTCTGTGACATGAGTGAGACGAGTCAGGAAGAGCTGGGCTGTTTTTTATACCTCTTTTCCCCAAGGTCTCCAACAGAAGCAGATCTTCCCCCTCTACATTCCTCAGATACAGGGACTAGGCTACTAGCATTAAAATTTCTACAACAATTCCCCGCTTTTTATCATTCAGATTACTCAATCAGAATAATAAACAATAAGAATAATTTTAAGTCATATCATCACACTTACACTCTTCATCTCTGATTTTCGCATAAATGATCACTCTCATTTGTAAAAAATAAAAAAGCTTAGGCTGTTTTTTTTTTTTTTTGTGGGGATAGTCCCTTAAGTATTAGCAAGCAAGTAAAGACTTTATCTGAAGCTGGGCTAAATGAGTAAACACTGTTACTGCACTTCTGACATAAAATCAGACCCTCAGTCACCTCAGTATAAACAAGAAATAGTGTACAGATTAAGTAGGAAAAACACATCAATTTAACATTTTGGTTTTGTCAGCAGGCTATAAAAATAAAATAGAATTAAAGTAGAATAAAATCCCTCATTTCGAACCCTCTCCATGTACGTCATCTCGTAACATGGATGACCGCTGCTTATAACCCTCTTTACATATCAAAACATTCAGAAAGGGAAAACATACCTCATTTTAACACATTTCACAGTAGCTCTCGCTACTTGTATCATCATATTTGTGTTCATCATCCTCTGGATAGACTGTCATCTTTACCAATTGAACAGACATCCCTGCTTTAACCAGTCTCTGTACTGAGCTGGAAACACACGTTATAATGCATGGTAAACATAACAATATCAACAGTCCTATCACCGCAATTGGTAACACAGTTTGAATCAGCCAATACCCCATCCTCCCCAGAGATTCATAAACCAAGTAAACCATGTACTCTCAACATGTTCTGGCTCCTGTACGGCTTTTCTCATGTGTTAAATTACATTTGTGATGTTGTCGCTGTAATCTGGAATATAGAAACAACAAGACATTCCCAACATTTTGCAAACTCCCCCTTTCTCTGCAGTTAACATATCAAGAACCAACCTGTTTTGAATGACCGCATCTCTTAACTGTTTCATTTCATCATTTATCATTGTCAAAGCATTTTCTGTGCTGTTTGCTATTGCTAATACTGTCCATGCTAGCCCATTTATCTTATTAATTGTTACCGTTGTACCCACCCCTAAGAACAATGACCACCACACATTTGCTCCAGGCGTCGTCCACGGATCAGATAATGTGTACCCTGCATACTGCCTTGTTTGGCAAATACACAGATGTATCCACATTCATCAAAGCTGGATAACAACACCCTGACCATTTCTTTGGCATCCGATGATATGCCCTGTTACTACACACCCACACTGCTGCAGGTGAAGTTTCATGTGGCTTGCTGAATGGGCATGTGAAGTTGACTTCTTTGTCGCTGATGACGCTGTTCTGTGCTTCACGTTGATTCTGACCCTGCAGTCAGACCATCCTGCTTTAAACAGTCTTGCATTGTTCAGACAAATGCACACGTGACCCTGTGTCGCCGTCACTCTCAGAGGTGGAATCGCTATATCAGTGTGGTTATATTGTTGCACGTGGTCACAGTCGTCCGCTGGTCGCTTTGTTGGTGTCTTTCCTTTCTCCAGATCAAACACAGCTTTAAGCACATCAGTCATTTGCTGTGGAATCAGACACTTTGTTTCTTTTGCTGTTGCTGCAGTCAGTGGGACAGCTTTCCAAGCATGAGACATTTGCAGTTCAAATAGCTGATTGGTGTAATTTTCAATCAGAATTTACAAAATGTTCCATTAAAAATGACTTTCCAGTAATGCACCTAGAAATAAGCAAAAGAAACAATTACCAGTCAAAATGCTGCATTACTACAAGTTTGTAGTAATGTAATGCTTCATTGATGGCTAAAGAGTCAATTTTATAGAGGTAACTGATGTAAGCAAAGAACATTGCAATCTACAAGAAACGTCTCGGGTTACATGTGTAACCCTTGTTCCCTGAAAAAGGCGGAACGAGATGTTGCGCTGCTAAACGCTACGGGGAACAGCTTTAGCTGTGAGCCGAGCTGAATAATGTGTGGAACACGTCAATGAACATTGACCGGAATTTATAGCCTCGGCTGATGTAATCATTAGATGCACCTGAGGCCAGGCTATAAATGGATACATCACCAGGTGTCGTCAGATACTTCTTTTTGAAGAGCAGTCCTGGGACGTCCCAGTGCAGCAAAGCAGCGCAACATCTCGTTCCGCCTTTTTCAGGGAACAAGGGTTACACATGTAACCCGAGACGTTCCCTTTACAAAAGGCTTCACTACGATGTTGCGCTGCTAAGCGCTACGGGGAACGCAATACCCACGCCGCCGCACTTGGAGCTGTCCGGACCCGTACGGTTGTACAGTGTACTCACAAAAATGCGAGAGGTCTCAGACATGAGCTTCAGATGTCGACTCAAGGGCATAAGAGCCCGGAGTAGCATAAACATCTAAACCATTCAATTTTGATGAATGTGTGCGGAGAGGACCAGCCTGCTGCATCACAAACTTGTTCAGGCATGAGCTGAGATGTCGACTCAAGGGCATAAGAGCCCGGAGTAGCAAAGCATCTAACCCATAAAGTTCGATGAATGTGTGCGAAGAGAACCCTGTCGCAACACAAACTTGTCATAAAAACTGATGAATGTGAGCGGAGAGGACCAGCCTGCCGCATCACAAACTTGTTCAGGTATGAGCTGAGATGTCGACTCAAGGGCATAAGAGCCCGGACCGCATCACAAACTTTCTGCAGAGGGAGACCTCTAGCCAAGGTTTTATAGGACGAGAGCCCTCTGGTAGAGTGCGCCCTAAAACCTACTGGCGAAGCTTGACCGTGCGCCTCGTAGGCCCGGGCAATAATGAGGATGCCTCTTTGAGGGCACCCCGCCCACCAAGCCGTGGCAAACCGCAGTGGCCACATAGAACCTGGCAGTGGCGAGGCAAGTGCCCGCTGATAGTTCTTTCTACAGAAAATCCAGAACTGAAGCAAACTGGCGGTAAGCTGGTTCTGTAATAAGAACTTTAGTAGAAGGAAACGCATGCAGGCGCATTTGTGCTATGTATGCGTTACTACGATCAGCCCCTCCCGAGGGCGGGGGGGGACTGGGTGACTCGGGGAGAAGTAGAGGAGACATTGCACTATCAACAGAGGCGAAGAGGTCCTCTTCTGCCCTGTAAAATCTACCCAGATCAGTTCCAAGTGGAGGGAGCCCTAGCACTTGAAATGGTCTCGATAATCTCAAGAGAAAACCCTGTGAACATCATTTGGTACCCTTAGGGGCCACACATGAAAGGTTTCACAATTCGGCCCAAGGAAGAGAAGGCCCTCCCTGTTCGGAATCGTAGAGGAGAGGAATTAGCTCCGAGAAACATATCCTGTTCGGCCAGCGCAGCACCATTAATAGGAGGCAAGACCCTTGCTGGTGAACATCGCCAAGACTCCCGGGAGCAGAGAAACCGGGGAAAGAAATGCATACAGACGCATTCTGGGTCATGTATGTGTTTTAACGTCCAGACCCAAGGGGGCTGGGTGATTTCAGGGAGAAGTAGAGGAGACATAGCGCTATTCATAGAGGCGAAGAGGTCCTCTTCTGCCCTAAGATCTCACCCAAACTTGATCCAAGTGGAAAAAGCCCGGCATTTAAAAAGGTCTCGATAACCTCAGGAGAAAGCCCTGTGTCCCTCAGTTGGTACCCTTAGGGGCCAAACATGAAAGATTCCACAATTCGGGGCAGGGATGAAATATTGCCCTGTGCCTGAGATAGAAGATCCTTCCTGTTCGGAATCACCCAAGGCGAGCCGTCGAGGGAAGAGATTAGCACCGAGAACCAAGCCCTGTTCGGCCAGCTGGTGCTATCAGTAAGAGGCAAAACCCTTGCTGGCTGAACTCTGGGCAACTACTACCTTAGGGTGGAGTTCTTAACTCCCCCGTTGGTATTTTCTGTCTGGACCGTAAATCTGCTCCCGTATACGGGCATCCAGGGATATAACTGACCTGAGAGACAGGAGCTTACCCTGGGCCCTAAGGAGAATCCGACGTGTCAGAAATACAGCTGACAAGAACGTGGGTCTCCTTGATGATTTATGTAAGAGGCTACCGCTGTATTGTCCACACGCACCAAGACATGGCAGCCTCAGGAGGAGGTATTTCAGGGCCAGAAATACAGCCATCAACCCGAGACAGTGACTGTGACAACCGAGCTGATGAACCTCCTATCCCCTTAAGCTGGACGACCACTTAAGGCCGCTACCCCGCCCGTCAGGGAGGCATCTGTCATTAGCAGTCTGCGACAACAAGACGCACCTAGAGTGGGACCCAAGGCAGAAAACCGGGGTCTGAACCACAGAAAGGGAACAAAGCCTCAGGCGCGTAACCCTTTTTAGCCTAGGGTTTTGGCCCTTGGAAGAAATCCCCTGGCTTTTGGCCACAACAAAAATGGTCTCATGAGCAGAAGGTCCAGAGGGATCACCGTGGAGAGACTGTTATTGCACTGTCAAGGTTGCACTGTTATCAGTATCAACGATTTCCAGGTCTCAGGGCAGCCGCGTGGCTGCCCTGAGACCTGGAAATCGTTGATACTGATAACAGTGCAACCTTGACCTAGCCTGACTTTGCTCAGAGTGATCTGAAATGGACTCAATCCTAGCGGGAGACAGTTGTGCCCGCATTGTGATTGAAGTCCATACGATGCCCCGATAGACAGTGTTCTGAGTGGGAGAGAGGACGCTTTTCTTGGCGTTGAGCCTCAACCCCAGAGAAACAGATGAGCTAAGACGATGTCCCTGTGCTGAATTGCCAGTTCCTGGAACTGCGCTAGGATCAGCCAGTCGTCTACATAATTCAGAATGCAGATGCCCCGGAGTCACAAGGAGCCAGCGCTACATCATGCATTGTGAATGTGCGGGTAAAAAGGGCTAGGCTGAGTGAAAGAACCTGACCCTGGAAGATTTCGCCCCCGGAAGTGAACCTCAGGAACTTTCCATGTTGTGGCAGAACTTCTAAATGAAGTAAGATCGATGGTGACCCCAAACGAGTTGTAGGGCTTGAGACACGACCGTCTTGACAGGCATCATCTTGGACTTGAACACCCACGGGTAGTTCAAGCTTTAAGATCTAAGCCAGACGCCACCCCTCACCCTCCATGGGAAACGGGAAGTATTTAGTGTAATAACCTAACTCTCTCTCTGGAAGGGGAACACATACCATGGCCCCTTTAACCAGGAGATTGAGTATTTTGTTTTTCCATAAAAAGAAATCCGGTTCACGGTAGTGAGAACACGCCGTTGAAACACGGAAAAACGGCGAGTGAATTAAATCCTGACGCCCTTATAAGACCCACAGAAAAGAATATATCCGGCAGAAGTTTCCACGCTGCCAGGATCTCTGAGATGGGTATTATATTTTAACACTTCCTGTTGAGGGGTTGTCGAGTGTTTTGCGTCCTGAATAAAATGCAGGAACAGTGGAAACACCCAATTTTGACGGAAGCCTCTGCAACCCGAAACACCAAGAGGTGGCGGGAATGGAGGGGCTTCGAGGGGGTACCGGGAGGGGTGAAAAAGAAGCACACGCCCCGTCCCGAGGGGAGCTACCCCCTAATCTAGGCGCAAGACCGTCAGGGTTTTCTCTAACTAGAATTTATAGTCCTGAGGTCTTGCTTTGGGGGCTGGCGAGGGCGGCGAGACTGTCCCCAATCCCTGGGAGGAGGAGCATGACTCGCCACACTTTGCTTTTGAGCCTCCCTTCAGTCAGGACCGAGGCGGGTCTGAGGCTTGCTCGTCAAGCGCAGAACCCACACTCAGGTCGTCCAGGAGGTCAGCCTGGTACGCCTGTAAAACAGCATAGTGTGCAGAGCAGCACCAGCCTGACCTGCTGGATAAGCCCTTCCCACTAAAGTGGAGGTTGTCCTACAAGGCTTTGAGGGGAGAGAGGGCTTCTTAAGTGACGATGCCGAGCCCGGTGAGAGATAGCCCGCAAGCGTCTCTTCGACCGGCGGCATCACTGAATACCCCCGTGCCTCAGCACCCACGATAGTCGAATATAATGACGTCGAGGGTATGTGAACACGGGAAGAATATATATAAATATATACAAGCCTTGAAAAGGCAAGGCCCTATTGATTTCGTTAGAATTATTAGGGCCCAAGCCTTGAAAAGGCAAAGGCCCTATTGTTTTCGTTAGAATTATTAGGGCCCAAGCTGGGCAAGGCCCTATTGTTTTCGTTAAGATTATTATTGTTATTATTATTAGGGCCCAAGCCTTGAAAAGGCAAGGCCCTATTGTTTTCGTTAGAATTATTATTATTAGGGCCCAAGCCTTGAAAAGGCAAGGCCCTATTGATTTCGTTAGAATTATTATTAGGGCCCAAGCCTTGAAAAGGCAAGGCCCTATTATTTTCGTTAGGATTATTATTAGGGCCCAAGCCTTGAAAAGGCAAGGCCCTATTGTTTTCATTAGGATTAATATTATTATTTTTTTTACGACTATTGGGGCACTTTTGGGGCTCTTAACGTCCTCGAAAACTCTTGAAACTTTGCACGCGGGTCAGAACCCAAGGCCGTTAGGGCCGGGCTGAAGCTGGTACCCGGGCGTGGCAGGGGGGCTCGACGGCGCCCCCTGGAACGGGGTCCGAAATCTTGGTCCATAAATCAAACACGCTTGCATGTAATAATATGAAACTCGGTACACATATAGATCTCATCGTTTCATATATCCTTCATGCTTTTACTTTTTACCTCAGCCCAACAGGAAATCGTCTATTTAGGGTTTTTTGGAAAACGCATGCAATGGAATTTGAAATACTCCTCCTAGAGAATTCCACCTATCACCACGAAACTCGGTCAGCATGAAGTCAAGACATTGAGGATGAAAAATTGCTGGCGGATTTTTGATATGTCGAACGGTTTGGCCGTGGCGAGGAAACGAAATGATGGCGCGAAAAGAGAAACAGGAAGTGTGTTATAACTTCTGCATACATTAATTGATGTTGATGAAACTTCAGCAGTGTGTTCGCTGTAAGAGGCCGATCGCATGGATGTGACTATTGTGAGTCAAAGTTATAGCGCCACCAACTGGCAGAAGGAAGTGTGTCACTTTCACAATGCTTTGAAATCACCCTCTTATTTTTACCCGATTTATTTAAAACTTTAGGTGTATAATGTAAACACACGGCAGATGTAGACATGTGAAAGGATTATTGATATCTTTGATACTGTTGCCGCGGCAACGCTTCAAACTCGAATATTCTTTTTTGATGCTTTTGAGACTCTTAGCATACTTGAAATTGCATGAAACTCGACAGACACATCACATTTATTAGCCAGTAGACATGTGCAAAGTTTCAGAAACGGGCGTGGTGCAGGGGCTCAGTAGCGCCACCTTTTGACAAAAGTGGGGGTTGCTTTACACTTTGACCCACAGTCACAAAACTCAGTAATTATATTGTTCTCATCGAGCCGGACAACTTTCTAATTTACAGTCATTAGCTCAGACCAACAGAAAGTCAGATATTTTGGTTTGAATGTGGATGTTTTGGAGAATTTTCTCTGCCTCTCTCACTGACCCTACGTCTCTCTGTGTCTGGGGGGAGGGGGGTGATTTGGCTGATGAATGAGAATGCTTTTATTTTGGTTTTTCAAGGTTTTGGGGCCCTTAACGTGCTCGAAAACTCTTGAAACTTTGCACACGGGTCGGAACCCACGGCCATCAGGACCGGGCCGAAGATGGTACCCGGGCGTGGCAGGGGGGCTCGACAGCGCCCCCTGGAATGGGATTCGAACACTTGTCCATATATCAAACATGCTTGCATGTAATAATATGAAACTCGGTACACTTGTAGATCTCATCGGGCCGAACAACTTTCGTGCTCTAAGTTTTACGCCAGCCCAACAGGAAGTCGGCTATTATGGGTTGTTTGGAAACACGTGCTCTGGAATTATATATATTCCTCCTAGAGAATTAATCCAATCGCCACCAAACTCGGTCGGCATGAAGTCAAGACATTGAGGATGCTACATACCGGACGGATTTTTGATATCTCGAACGGTTTGGCCGTGGCGAGGAAATTGATTTATGACTAAAAAAGGACACATGAAGTGTGTTATAACTTAGTTAGTTCTATCTACAGTTACAAAACTCGGCGTGTATATTGTTCTCGTCAAGCCGAACAACTTTCTAATTTACAGTCATTAGCTCCGACCAACAGAAAGTCAGATATTGTGGTTTGAATGTGGATTTCTTGGAATTCCTGACAGAGTGACCCCTCCCATTCTGTGTTTTTTCTCTCTGTGTCTCTCTCTCTGACAGACAGAATGGCCTGCCATTTTTTGTGTGTGTGTGTGTGTGTGGGGGGGGGGGAGGGGGAGGGAATTTCTCTGTTGGAACTTTGAAGCTCCAAAAATCACATAAATGCAACATAACAGTAACCCATAACACTCCAGTGGTTTAATCCATACTTTCAGAAGGGATATTATAGGTGTGGGTGTGAAAAAGATAAATAGTATATATTGTATGTAGTATATATAGTATTTTGTATATTTTTTACTATAAATTGTCCACCCTGCTCAGGAGGGGTGATATGCTTAAGTAAATCACCCAAAAAAAAAAAAAAACAACTGAAACAGAACTCTTAAGAGAGAAGAGCGCTTGCGAAAGTGAAAGTAGAGATTTATAGTAAAAAAATGACTTAATTATTGATCTGTTTCACACCACTTCTCATTTACTTACATTGAAAGGACCAACAGAGCTGAGATATTTGTAACCCAGATGATCCAGGCTACCAGTAGAAGAGTTGAGAGATGTGTAAAAAGATGGGAAAATTAAGAAAAAGCGAATAAGAGAGAACAACGAGTGCTTTAGAAGAGAAAGTGTTTCATCCAATTATGGATCGTGCTGCATTGACTGACACTCCAATGAGCCAATGGTAGCAGTGCACTGAGACTGCGCGGGCCACACTGCTGTTGTCAAAAAAACATTGGGAGAGAGCGAGCGAGTCTGACGAAGCAGATACTCCTCATTAAAAAGTAGATATTGAGGAAAAGAAACTTGAATGCAATCAAAAGATTACATTTGAGTGAAAGTGATAACTTTGAAGAGCTGGCCTTGAAGTCGAGAATAAAAACCGATGTAGATACACGGAGCGCTAAAAAGCACCGCAAATTATCTTCTTGCAAAATAAGATGTGAAATTCTTGCCTTGGTGAGTTGTTTTTTTTGTTTATTGACTTGACATTTTACAAGAAACTGTTGCAGGCGCTAGCGGCAAATCAGTAGTGTGACATTAGAGTTCATATAGGCCGCTTGTGCATAGTGTGTGAGCTAGTGTTAATTTGCACGTTGGGCTAAAGCTAATCACATGTGAAGATGCAAACGAGTCGATGAAAAGTGACAATGTTGTGTGTAAGTGTCAAGATATTGTTAATACGTTGTTTGAAGTGTATACATGATATTTGTTGATGAAAGTGTTTGAATGGAAGATTAATTATTGTTCTGCCTTGTGTTTTTGCAAGGCTGTTTTTTTTTTTGTTGTATGTGTGTTTCTTCCGAGAAATTGTGATCAACATCCTGGATACGTGCAACGCATATGAGCATATGTAAAAGGCGAGCCACCCACTGAGACCATTTGATTGAACTTTGATCTTGAACTCATCGAAACTGGTATGAGAAACCTTTTCGTTTTCGGACAAATTGGACCGAGACTTTGTTTTTGCATATTTTTCCTCGAGCTTTGAGCGGAGAGACATCGATTCTGAACTGAGCGATTCTAAAGAGTCAAAAACTCTTTTGATCCGAGTCATTTGACTCTGAACTGACACTAACTGAATCAATTCAGTGGATTTTGAACATTTGATTCATTTGTCTGAAAAGACTGTTACATTTTAAATTGAAAGAGTGATTTGAGTTATTAAGTTGCAATATGTTGTTTTGAGAACATTGTTTATTGTTTCTAAAAATGTTATTGGGTCATAACCAAACTGAGTCTGAGTTTTCCAAGTTTCATTTTATTATTTCATTTTCATACAAAGTATATGACAACTGTTGTCAATTGAGTTGATTTGTTTGAGTTGATGAGTCCAACTTCCTGGAATTTCAAAAAGAGATTTGATTGTAAGCATTATCATACATTGTATGTTGTCAAATTACAGTATTGAGATTTACATGCTCCAGACAAATTGCAATTAAGAATTTCTTCAACGAATACAAGATTCCAACCAGTAAAAAAAAGCTCTTGGTTTTCACCTACCTGCTGTGTTGTTTCCCTCTCTCCAGTAGCCGCTCCTTATCTTCTGATCAGTTGGCCCATATCAAATTATATTGAACCTTATACAAGTGTGACACACAAGACCTGGCACGTGTGCCTCGTTACATATTCTTGCATACTTTGTGGTTGATATGTGCCCTCGATGCGCACTTTTGCAGAGCCCACACTGATGCAAGCTCTACAGCACACATCTTCTTCTCGACGGTCAAAGCGAGGTTACGTTATTGCCCATCGTGCACAGCGACCCTAAAGGCACGGGGGTGGTGGTGCCACCGGCTTGGGCCCGCCATCGCTGCTTGCAGCTATATTTATTAGGGCCCAAGCACAAAGTGCGTAGGACCCTATTGTTTTCGTTAGGATTATTAGGGCCCAAGCACAAAGTGCGTAGGACCCTATTGTTTTCGTTAGGATTATTATTATTATTATTATTATTATTATTTTTACGACTATTGGGGCACTTTTGGGGCTCTTAACGTGCTCAAAAACTCTTGAAACTTTGCACACGGGTCAGAACCCGCGGCTGTCAGGGCCGGGCTGAAGCTGGTACCCGGGCGTGGCAGGGGGGCTCGACAGCGCCCCCTGGAACAGGGTCCGAAAACTTGGTCTATAACTCAAACACGCTTGCATGTAATAATATGAAACTCGGTGCACGTATAGATCTCATCGTTTCATATATCCTTCATACTTTTACTTTTTACCCCAGACCAACAGGAAACCGTCTATTTAGGGTTGTTTGAAAACGCACGCAATGGAATTTGGAATATTCCTCCCAGAGAATTCCACCAATCGCCACCAAACTCGGTCAGCATGATGTCAACACATTGAGCATGAAAAATTGCCGGCAGATTTTTGATATCTCTAACGGTTTGGCCGTGGCGAGGAAACGAAATGATGGCGCGAAAAGAGAAACAGGAAGTGTGTTATAACTTCTGCATACATTAATTGATCTCCATGAAACCGCAGCAGCGTGATCGCTGGAAGAAGCCGATCGCATGGATGTGACTATTATCAGTCAAAGTTATAGCGCCACCAACTGGCAGAAGGAAGTGTGTCACTTTCAAAATGCTTTGAAATCACCCACTTATTTTTACCCGATTTACTTAAAACTTTAGGTGTATAATGTAAACACACGGCAGATGTAGACATGTGAAAGGATTATTGATATCTTCGATACTGTCGCCGTGGCAACGCTTCAAACTCGAATATTCTTTTTGATGCTTTTGAGACTCTTAGCATACTTGAAATTGCATGAAACTCGACAGACACATCACATTTATTAGCCAGTACACATGTGCAAAGTTTCAGAAACGGGCGTGGTGCAGGGGCTCAGTAGCGCCACCTTTTGACAAAAGTGGGGGGGTTGCTTTACACTTTGACCCACAGTCACAAAACTCAGGAATTATATTGTTCTCATCGAGCCGGACAACTTTCTAATTTACAGTCATTAGCTCAGACCAACAGAAAGTCAGATATTGTGGTTTGAATGTGGATGTTTTGGAGAATTTTCTCTCCCTCTCTCACTGACCCTACGTCTCTCTGTGTCTGGGGGGAGGGTGCTGATTTTGCTGAGGAGTGAAAATGCTTTTATTTTTGTTTTTCAACATTTTGGGGCCCTTAACGTGCTCAAAAACTCTTGAAACTTTGCACACGGGTCGGAACCCGTGGCCATCAGGGCCGGGCCGAAGATGGTACCCGGGCGTGGCAGGGGGGCTCGACAGCGCCCCCTGGAATGGGATTCGAACACTTGTCCGTATATCAAACATGCTTGCATGTAATAATATGAAACTCGGTACACTTGTAGATCTCATCGGGCCGAACAACTTTCGTGCTCTAAGTTTTACGCCAGCCCAACAGGAAGTCGGCTATTATGGGTTGTTTGGAAACACGTGCTCTGGAATTATATATTTTCCGCCTAGAGAATGAATCCAATCGCCACCAAACTCGGTCGGCATGAAGTCAAGACATTGAGGATGCTACATTCCGGACGGATTTTTGATATCTCGAACGGTTTGGCCGTGGCGAGGAAATTGATTTATGACTAAAAAGGACACATGAAGTGTGTTATAACTTAGTTAGTTCTATCTACAGTTACAAAACTCGGCGTGTATATTGTTCTCGTCGAGCCGAACAACTTTCTAATTTACAGTCATTAGCTCCGACCAACAGAAAGTCAGATATTGTGGTTTGAATGTGGATTTCTTAAAATTTTTCTCTTTCTGAGTGACCAATCCTCCTCCCTTTCTGTGTTTTTTCTCTCAGTGTCTCTCTGTCTGACAGACAGAATGGGCCTGCCAAATTTGTTTTTGTGTGTGTGTGTGTGTGTGGGGAGGGGAGGGGGGGGGGGTTCTCTGTTGGGTTTAGATTTGCTTTTTGATCGTTTGATTGTTTTTCAAGGTTTCTGGGACTTTTGGGGCCCTTAACATGCTCGAAAACTCTTGAAACTTTGCACACAGGCCAGAACCCGCGGCCATCAGGGCCGGGCTGAATCTGGTACCCGGGCGTGGCAGGGGGCTCGACAGCGACACCTGGAATGGGATTCAAACACTTGTCCATATATCAAACATGCTTGCATGTAATAATATGAAACTCGGAACACTTCTAGATCTCGTCGGGCCGAACAACTTTCTAATTTACAGTCATTAGCTCAGACCAACAGAAAGTCAGATATTTTGGTTTGAATGTGGAACACATTTCAAATTAACTTTGAAGCTCCAAAAAGCACATCAAAAGTAACATAAAAAGAAGGGAGTGTGTTATAACTTCTGCATACATTAACTGATCTCGATGAAACTTCAGCAGTGTGTTTGCGGAAGAGGCCGGTCGCATGGATGTGACTACTGTGAGTCAAAGTTATAGCGCCACCAACTGGCAGAAGGAAGTGTGTCACTTTCAAAATGCTTTGAAATCACCCTCTTATGTCTCAAGTGAACAAACAGACCAACAGAAAATCAGATATTTTGGTTTGAATGTGGAACACATTTCAAATTAACTTTGAAGCTCCAAAAAGCACATCAAAAGTAACATAAAAGAAGGGAGTGTGTTATAACTTCTGCATACATTAACTGATCTCGATGAAACTTCAGCAGTGTGTTTGCGGGAAGAGGCCGGTCGCGTGGATGTGACTACTGTGAGTCAAAGTTATAGCGCCACCAACTGGCAGAAGGAAGTGTGTCACTTTCAAAATGCTTTGAAATCACCCTCTTATGTCTCAAGTGAACAAACAGACCAACAGAAAATCAGATATTTTGGTTTGAATGTGGAACACATTGCAAATGAACTTTGAAGCTCCAAAAAGCACATAAAGGCAGCATAAAAGCAAGGAAGTGTGTTATAACTTCTGCATACATTAACTGATCTCGATGAAACTTCAGCAGTGTGTCACATGGATGTGACTATTGTGAGACAAACTTATAGCGCCACCAACTGGCAGAAGGGAGTGTGTCACTTTCAAAATGCTTTTAAATCACCCTCTTATGTCTCAAGTGAACAAACAGACCAACAGAAAGTCAGATATTTTGGTTTGAATGTGGAACACATTGCAAATGAACTTTGAAGCTCCAAAAAGCACATAAAGGCAGCATAAAAGCAAGGAAGTGTGTTATAACTTCTGCATACATTAACTGATCTCGATGAAACTTCAGCAGTGCGTAAATTATAATTACATTAATACACCTGAACAGAGGTTTTTGATATCTCGAACAGTTTGGCCGTGGCGAGGAAACGAAATGATGGCGCGACAAGAGAAACAGGAAGTGTGTTATAACTTCTGCATACATTAATTGATCTCGATGAAACTTCAGCAGTTTGTTCGCTGTAAGAGCCCGATCGCATGGATGTGACTATTGTGAGTCAAAGTTATAGCGCCACCAACTGGCAGAAGGAAGTGTGTCACTTTCAAAATGCTTTGAAATCACCCTCTTATTTTTACCCGATTTACTTAAAACTTTTGGTGTGTAATGTAAACACACGGCAGATGTAGACATGTGAAAGGATTATTGATATCTTGGATACTGTTGCAGCGGCAACGCTTCAAACTCGAATATTCTTTTTGATGCTTTTTAGACTCTTAGCATACTTGAAATTGCATGAAACTCGACAGACAAATCACATTTATTAGCCAGTAGACATGTGCAAAGTTTCAGAAACGGGCGTGGTGCAGGGGCTCAGTAGCGCCACCTTTTGACAAAAGTGAGGGGTTGGTTTTATACTTTAACCCACAGTCACAAAACTCAGTAATTATATTGTTCTCATCGAGCCGGACAACTTTCTAATTTACAGTCATTAGCTCAGACCAACAGAAAGTCAGATATTTTGGTTTGAATGTGAATTTTTGGAGAATTTTCTCTGCCTCTCCCACTGACCCTACGTCTCTCTGTGTCTGGGGGAGGGGGCTGATTTTGCTGATGAGTGAAATGCTTTTATTTTTGTTTTTCAAGGTTTTGGGGCCCTTAACGTGCTCAAAAACTCTTGAAACTTTGCACACGGGTCGGAACCCGCGGCCATCAGGGCCGGGCCGAAGATGGTACCCGGCGTGGCAGGGGGCTCGACAGCGCACCCTGGAATGGGATTCAAACACTTGTCCGTATATCAAACATGCTTGCATGTAATATTATGAAACTCGGTACACTTGTAGATCACATCGGGCCGAACAACTTTCGTGCTCTAAGTTTTACGCCAGCCCAACAGGAAGTCGGCTATTATAGGTTGTTTGGAAACACATGCTCTGGAATTATATATATTCCTCCTAGAGAATTAATCCAATCGCCACCAAACTCGGTCAGCATGAAGTCAAGACATTGAGGATGCTACATTGCGGATGGATTTTTGATATCTCCAACGTTTTGGCCGTGGCGAGGAAATTAATTTATGACTAAAAAAGGACACAGAGTGTGTTATAACTTAGTTAGTTCTATCTACAGTTACAAAACTCGGCGTGTATATTGTTCTCGTCAAGTCGAACAACTTTCTAATTTACAGTCATTAGCTCCGACCAACAGAAAGTCAGATATTTTGGTTTGAATGTGGAACACATTGCAAATTAATCTTTGAAGCTCCAGAAAGCACATAAAGGCAGCATAAAAGCAATCCATACGACTCCATTGGTATAATTCATAATTCCCGCAGTGTACTTGCTTGTTATATTAGCTACTACAAAATATATAAATACATTTACTATCTTAACTTTAATGATGTACTTAACATAATGATAAATAATCTTAAAATATTATATTGTATGCTATGCATTGTGAATACACCCATGTTACACATAAAAATGTACATCCATTGCATATCATAGGAACACATAAGCGTAAATTATAATTACATTAATAAACCTGTACAAAGACCTCCAGATAAATACTGGCCTTCTGGATTAACATATTTCAGTGCTGCAAAAGATATTGACCTATGACATCCTATGACATTAAAAATTATTCTACATTTGAATTACCTCATAGATGTGACTATTGTGGTTCACGGTCATAGACCCTGTCCCAAATGGCACACTTCATATTAATTTTCAGTCTTGTGTACTTATTTCATGTGTCCATTAACTCCATGAGACCGTAGGGTGTCTACTTTTTCATTTTAGGTATCAGAAGGGTGCTCGCGCATACATTGTGGTTGATATGTGCCCTCGATGCGCACTTTTGCAGAGCCCATACTGATGCAAGCTCTACAGCACACATCTTCTCGACAGTCAAAGCGAGGTTATGTTATTGCCCATCGTGCACAGCAACCCTAAAGGCACGGGGATGTGGTGCCACCGGCTTGGGCCCGCCATCGCTGCTTGCAGCTATATTTATTATTATTATTATTATTATTATTATTATTATTAGGGCCCAAGCACAAAGTGCGTAGGACCCTATTGTTTTCGTTAGGATTATTATTATTATTATTATTATTATTATTTTTTTTTACGACTTACGGGGCACTTTTGGGGCTCTTAACATGCTCAAAAACTCTTGAAACTTTGCACACGGGTCAGAACCTGCGGTCATTAGGGCCGGCCTGAAGCTGGTACCCGGGCGTGGCAGGGGCTCGACAGCGCCCCTGGAACAGGGGCCGAAAACTTGGTCTATAACTCAAACACGCTTGCATGTAATAATATGAAACTCGGTACACATATAGATCTCATCATTTCATATATCCTTCATACTTTTACTTTTTACCCCAGACCAACAGGAAACCGTCTATTTAGGGTTGTTTGAAAAACGCACGCAATGGAATTTGGAATACTCCTCCCAGAGAACTCCACCAATCGCCACCAAACTCGGTCAGCATGATGTCAAGACATTGACCATGAAAAATTGCCGGCAGATTTTTGATATCTCCAACGGTTTGGCCGTGGCGAGGAAACGAAATGATGGCGAGAAACGAGAAACAGTCAGAGTGTTATAACTTCTACATACATTAATTGATCTCGATGAAACTTCAGCGGTGTGTTCGCTGTAAGAGGCCGATCGCATGGATGTGACTATTGTGAGTCAAAGTTATAGCGCCACCAACTGGCAGAAGGAAGTGTGTCACTTTCAAAATGCTTTAAAATCACCCACTTATTGTTACACGATTTACTTCAAACTTTAGGTGTATAATGTAAACACACGGCAGATGTAGACGTGTGAAAGAATTATTGATATCTTAAATACTGCTGTCGCGGCAGCTCTTCAAACTTGAATTTTCTTTTTTGATGCCTGGTGCAGGGGCTCAGTAGCGCCACCTTCAGACAAAAGTGGGGTATTGGTTTCATACTTTGACCTAGAGTCAGATATTTTGGTTTGAATGTGGAACACATTGCACAAGAACTTTGAAGCTCAAAAAGCACATAAATGAAGCTTAAACAGCAAGGAAGTGTGTTATAACTTCTGCATACATTACTTGATCTCGATGAAACTTAAGCAGTTTCTTCACTTGAAGAGGCCGGTCGCGTGGATGTGACTATTGTGAGTCAAAGTTATAGCGCCACCAACTGGCAGAAGGAAGTGTGTCACTTTCAAAATGCTTTGAAATCACCCCTTATGTCTCAACTGAACAAACAGTTGATAAAGAAATCGGTATCAATATATTGAATTATTAATTATTTCACTGATCAACTGTGATGTCCGGTTAAGATGAAAATAAACTATTACTCTGTCTAAGCGATTATCTTTCTGAAACACGTCACAAAAACTTACAGAAACGGATAACACAAACATGACGTTGGAAATATACACTTATCAGAATAGTTATATTAAACTTGTCTATTTCAGTTATAAAGCTGTCTCATATGTAATTTCTCCTTTAATTCTATAATATAACCACTAGATGGAGGTCTAAGCACATTTTCTGTATTCTCGTTGTTTTAACGTAAGAAGAACACTTGTACGTGTTGACTGTTGAGAACGGTGTTTGGAGATTTTAAAAGACGCGGACCAGACGGAAAAACAAGACATACTGCATCATTGCGTTCAATATTTTAACGAGGGCCACTCGTACGCTGTACACGGTGTAAGCATCAGCTTGAGGACTCTTCAAAATGTATATAGGTCTCAGTTCTGGATGGAGTTATTTGCAGACCTTAGAGATGCTGGATACTTCAACGGGAGTCGTGAGCGTCATTGCTTTGGTGATACAATAAAAAAATACTCTACAAAAAAAAAAAAAAAAAAAAAAACAGGGTTTCCACGGGGTCTTAAAAAGTCTTAAAAAGTCTAAAATTTCAAAATCACAATTTAAGGCCTTAAAAAGTCTTAAATTTGCTGAAGTATTGTGTTCTAGGTCTTAAATAATTTTTAACAGGTCTTAATTTTCCTACGTCCATGTAAATCTCATTTAAATGCTCCCGCAGCGCTTTGGAATGTTTCTTTTTTTTACTTCCGTGCTGTTGTAGTTTCTTATTTCGCTAGTCCAAATATAATTCGCTGTATTATGACTACAAAATAGACCAACATGCAACAGCCAGCTTTGAGCTTTCGTGTTATTGGCGCGAGTCTCTCGGATACAACAGAAAGACGTTAAACGGATTTTATTCAGCTAAGAGGAAGTGCAAGCTTAGCGATACTTGGCTTGAAAAATCTGAATTTCGTGCTTGGTTAAAGCCAGTTGCAAATAACGCATTTGAAGCCTACTGCTTATGCAAGAAAGCTATTAAATTGGGAATGTTGGGTGTACGGGCGCTGGAGTCTCATTCATAAAGTGAAAAATATCTAACTGCTGTCAAGGGTCTCCAGCAAACTACAGCCATCAGCCATTACGCGCTTTGGAATAGCGGATGATGACTAATTTCGAAAATCACGGGACCGTTCGTGCTGATGTTCGACGAAAGTCTTCATCGCACCACCAAAACGAAACAGCTGGACCTGCACGTACGTTTTTCGTCTGCTGCGAATGGGTCGAGACTGCAATAAATAAAAATAAAAAGGAATAGGCTACAATGAATGATCTATGGCAGGGCTAGTATAATGGTGGCCCCCAGATCATCTTTATCTGGCCCTCCAACAGTTTTTTTATTTTTAAAAACCCTCACAATCTGATATCAAAGTGCCCTCTCAGCAAAGGTTTAGCGCGTTCATAGGCAACCGCATTCATCGGTGAGTTTAACAACGCTCATTGTGGGTACAACACCATTCATCGGTGAGTTTAACAACGCTCAACTGCAGGTAAAGCAGCACACAGAGGTGAGTTCAACCAAAACAACGCTAAACTGCATGTGGCTAATGTTTACACTCAGGGTACATTACGGCATGTTTTCCATAACGTTACGACGTTCTCAATATAATTCATAATCACACGTTTATAATGAACAACGCGTTATGGTTATTGTGTTATTAAAAACTGTGTACGCAGGTGTTACAGTTAACATGGTAACACTAAGTTACACCTGGTTTACTTGTATGTTACTGATTAAGAAGTAATGTAAAAAAAAACAGTTATAACTGCATGAAGATGAATGGTAACACAATACTGGCAAAATACTGTTTACATCTTGCAAATGCATATGATTCAAGACTAGAATTCCCCCAGAACGGAGGGAGGGGCGGGGTGACCAAACCTCATTATCATTTAAAGTCATATGCACTGAAACGGCGTGCTGAAAACGGAGCTGTTTTTCAGCAGTTAAAATTAGTGTTTTCTTAAAATACTAATGAGAATTTTTAATAAAAGTATATTACAAAGTTTTCATTTAGACCCTAAAGATTCATATTAACTTGTACAAAAATGACATTATATGACCCCTTTAAGGTTACAAATACACACACACACACACTCTCCATCATTGCAATCTTGACATTGCAGCCTGTTCATTATAGCCGCAATAAAATATAATAATAAAATAGTAAACCTACCATATAAAAATTACTCTGTTTAAATAGTCAGTAGTACAATTCAGTATCATTCACAGTAAGCACCGCTCCACTGTGATGTTTCCAAGCATATTTTTACGCATGTAAAGAGGATGATTTTCTACGTCGGTATTGGAGCGTGAGTAAAGTACAAAGCCTATAATAACTGGCAGAAGGCAGTAAGAGAAACAGGAAGTCTGTTATAACTTCTGCATACATTAATTGATCTCGATCGAAACTTCAGCAGTGTGTTCGCTGTAAGAGGCCGATCGCATGGATGTTGCTATTGTGAGTCAGTTATAGCGCCACCAACTGGCAGAAGGAAGTGTGTCACTTTCAAAATGCTTTTAAATTACCCCCTTATGTCTCAAGTGAACAAACAGACCAACAGAAAGTCAGATATTTTGGTTTGAATGTGGATTTCTTGGAATTTGCACACATCTTCTCGACGGTCGAAGCGAGCTTACGTTATTGCCCGTCGTGCGCGGCGACCCTAAAGGCCCAGGGGTGGCGGTGCCACCGGCTTGGGCCCGTCATCGCTGCTCGCAGCTTTAATTATTATTATTATTATTATTATTATTATTATTATTAGGGCCCAAGCACAAAGTGCGTAGGACCCTATTGTTTTCGTTAGGATTATTATTATTATTATTATTATTATTATTATTATTTATTTTTTTTTTTTTACGACTATTGGGGCACTTTTGGGGCTCTTAACGTGCTCAAAAACTCTTGAAACTTTGCACACTGGTCAGAACCCGCGGCCATTAGGGACGGGCTGAAGCTGGAACCCGGTCGTGGCAGGGGGGCTCGACAGCGCCCCCTGAAACAGGGTCCGAAAACTTGGTCCATAAATCAAACATGCTTGCATGTAATAATATGAAACT